>NW_006442107.1:31111443-31128126 GCF_000325575.1 Pteropus alecto | reverse complement strand
CAACAACAACAACAACAACAACTACAACAACAACAACAACAACTACAACAGTGGAAATAAATTCAAAGATACAGAAAATATTTAAAGAGATACTAGATGGGAGGGGGGTTGGGGACAAAAGAAAGGCAAAAAGATTAAGAGATACAAATGGATAGTTGCAGAATAGACGTGGAGATGTAGAGTGTAGCATGGAGAAGATGATTAATAATGTTGTAATAAATATGTAAGAGAGAAAAGAGGTACTAGATTTAGTGGAGTGATCGCTTTGCAAGTTATGTGGATCTCTAATAACTATGTTATACAACTGAAACCAGTATATTATTGTATCCCAACTATAAGTGAAAAAAAAAAACTCATTGAATTGTAAAATGTTAATACAAGCAACTAATTTCCTATTATATTTCAATAAAGAAAAAATAAAAATAAAAATATTTGGGCTGCAACTAATTGTCTATTATATTTCAATAAAGAAAAAGTAAAAATAAAAATATTTAGGCTAAAAAAAATTAAAATAAGGTCCTATAGGTGGACCCTAATTCAATATGACTGGTGTCTTTAGAAGAAGTAGAAATTAGGATGCAGGCACACACACACACAGTGGGAAGATCATGTGAGGACACGGGGAGAAGATGGTTATCTGCAAGCCAATGAAGAGAGGTTTCAGAAGAAAATAATCCTACTGACACCTTGGTCTTGGACTTCTAGCCTCCAGAATTGTGTGAAAATAAATGGCTGTTGTTTAAACCACCCAGGCTGTGGTACTTTGTTGTGGTAGTCCTGGCAAATTAATTAACAAATACTTTTGAGGATTCCAAGAGAAAATGCATGAAGGCAATCCTTAGAAAAGAGCCCAGCATAGTAGGCATGTGACAAATGTTAGCTATCGTTATTCTGTAGGCAGATATGTTACTAATCCTAAATAACTTTCTTAAGAATGAATATTTAGATCACAACCTGTTCATACTGTGAATACTATTATGTATTAGAATTACCTTGAAAATTGTCTCTTTTTTACATTAAAAATTCATTTTCTCATTTGTTCATAAAATAAACATGTATTTACTGCCGACTTTGATCCAGGAACTATATTTGGTGCTAGGGATACAAGACAGATAGTACACAGCTTAGAACTCTTCCTTGAGGAACTTATGGTATCTGGAAATGGTCCAACATGGTGCTTGGCATCAACAGAGTGACAAAAATGGTGGCTAGAGGATGGTAAGGTTGAACATAGCAATAAAGGAGAACAGTTGCCTGTCTGCAAGGTAGGTAGAAGAGGGACTCTTTGGAGCAGTTGAAACCCAGCCAAGCTCTTATAAAGTTGTGTGTTTTCTAGGGAAGTTCCACGGTCACCTGGTGCTGATCTGCGACATCCAGAGAAAGATGGCTCAGTCCAAAGTTTTCACACTAGGCTGGAGATTAAAAGGTTGCAAACAAAGCCCAACTCTGCTGGTGCAATCATAGTCAGGGCACAGGGGCTTGGCAGGTGCATAATCTAATGGAGAAAAAATACTGATGCTGTCCCCTCTATCCAGCCACACTCTCTGACCAAAAGACTGGAATAGTCACTTATGTGTTCCTTAGGGAGGCTGCTTACACAGACGGTTCAGATTTTTTTGAAACTATAGTGCAACTAATGAGTTACATGATTTTTTTTCTTAAACCACTTTATTCAGGTATAATTGATACACAACCAAATATATATATTTAAATTGTAATATTACATGTTTTGATATATGGTTATACCAGTGGATACACCAGATCATAAAACATTTGCCATAATCAACATGGTAAACATAACCATCATTTCCCAAAGTCTCCTCTTGCCCCTTAGAGATCCTGTCTTCTTGCCCCTCCCCCTGTCTGCAGGCAACCACTGATATGCTGTCACTATAAATTAGTTGGTGTTTCCTATAATTTTATATAAATAGAATCATACAGTATGTACTTTTTCATCTGTTTTTTTAATTCAGCATAATTATTTTGAGATTTGCCCATGTTGTTGGTGTGTATCAGTAGCTCCTTCATTTTATTGTTGCTGAATAGTATTCCACTGTGTGAATATGCTGCAATTTTGTTTATCCGTGCACCTATGAGAGACATGTGGGTTGTTATTTCCTGGCTTGGGCTTTGCACATAAAGCTACTGTGAATATTTATGTGAAAGTCTTTCTAAGAATATATCTTTTCTTTCCTCTTGGGTAAATACATAGAAGTGGAATGGTTGCATCATATGCTAGGTGTATACATACTTTCTTAAGAAACTAAATATTATATAAGGTCATTCAACTAAGATCAAAGATATAGCACCTCTACCCAAGACACAGAAATAAAAACAGAGAGGCAGCCAAAATGGGGGGACAAAGAAACGTGTCTCAAGTGAAAGAATAGAACAAAGCTCCAGAGAAAGAAACAAAATGGAGACAAGCAATCTACCAGATGCAGAGTTCAAAACACTAGCTATAAGGATGCTCAATGAAATTAGGGGAATAGTAGATGAACTCAGTGAGAACTTTAAAAAGAAATAGAAAACATAAAAATGGAGGTAGAAAACATAAAAAACAACCAGTCAGAAATGAAGTACATAAAACTGACATAAGAATACATTAGAGGGAATCAACAGTAGATTAGATAAATCAGAGGACTGAATCAGCAATTTAGAAGGTAACAGTAACAAGAAAAAAGAATCCAAAAAAATGAGGATAGTTTAAGGGGCCTCTGGGTCAACATCAAGCATACCAACATTTGCATCTTAGGGCTACCAGAAGGAGAAGAGAGAGAGCAAGGAATTGAAAACCTATTTGAAGATATAATGATGGAAAACTTCCCTAACCTAGCAAAGGAAATAGACATACAAACTTAGGAAGTGCAGAGAGTCCCAAACAAGATGAACCCAAAGAGCCCCACACCAAGACACATCATAATTAAAACATCAAAGCTTAAAGACAAAGAGAGAATCTTAAAATCAGGAAGAGAAAAGTAGCTAGTTCCCTACAAGGGAGCACCCATAAGACAGTCAGCTGATTTCTCAACAAAAACTGTGCAGGCCAGAAGGGATTGGCAGGAAATATTCAAAGTGATAAAAAACAAGGACCTAAAATAAGATTTCTCTACCCAGCAAGGCTATCATTTAGAATTGAAGGACAGATAAAGAGCTTCCCAGACAAGAAAAAGCTAAAGGAGTTCATTTCCACCAAACCAGCATTACAGGAAATGTTAGAGAGACTTCTTGAAGAAGAAGGAGAAAGAGAAGGAGGAGGAGAAGGAGGAGGAGGAGGGAAAGAAGGAAGGAAGGAAAGATCAAAATTATGAATAATAAAATGCCAATAACTACATATCTATCCACAATTACTTTAAATTTAAATTGATTAAATGCTCCAATCAAAAGATAGGGTGACCAAATGGATAAGAAAACAAGATTCTTACATATGCTGCCTACAAGAGACTCAACTTCAGATTGAAAGACACACAGACCGAAAGTAAAGGGATGGAAAAAGATATTTCATGAAAACGAAAACAAACAAAAAAGCTGTGATAGCAATAGTCATATCAGACAAAACAGACTTTAAAAACAAAGGCTATAACAAAGACAAAGAAAGACCCAGTTATTCCACTTCTGGGTATTTATCTGAACAAACCTAAAACACTACTTTGAAGGGACATGTGATCTATTTTGAATCAATATCAGGCAGGTCAAGATGTTTCATAAATTTGTTCAAGCATTCTACATCCTTACTGATTTTCTATCTAATTGTTCTATCACTTATTGAGAGAGGGATATTGAAATCTTTTAATATAATTGCTGATTTGTTTATTTTTTCCTTGTACTTCTATCAATTGTTACTTTACCTATTTTGAAACTATTATTAGGTGCACATTGAAGATTAATTTTTTTTGATGAATTGATCTCTTTATCAAAATGAAATGAATTATTTTACTCTGGTAATATTCTCTGCTCTGAAATCTACTTTGTCTGAAATTAATATAACTACAATTTTCTTTTGATTAATGTTAGCTTGAGATATATTTTTCCTTTATTTATTTTTAATCTATCTTTGTCTTTATATTTAAATTGTGTTCTTTGTAGGCTGCATATAGCTAAGTGTGCTTTTATATCCAGTCCAGCAAATTTAGCCTTTTAATTGAAGTGTTTAGACCATTAACATTTACTATGAATGTGGATATGTTTGGGCTTATATCTACCATCTTGCTGTTTATTTTCTGTTTGTCTCAACTTTTCTTTATTCCCTTTTTCTTCTTCCTCTTCTTTTCCTTCAGATTTAACTAAATATTTTTTATTATCCTCTTTTATCTCCATTGTTGGTTTATTAGCTCTAACTCATTTTGTTATTTGACTGGTTTCTTTTAGGGTTTGTGATAAACATCATTAACCTATCCTTGTTGACTTTCAAATGATATTAGACCATTTTACATTCTGTCTTAGGTAGTTTGAGATGCTATAACAGAATACCATAGCCTGGGTGGCTGAAACAATAAACATTTATTTCTCAGAGTCTGGAAGCTGGGAAGTCCAAGATCAAGGTGCTGGCAGATTCTGTGCCTGGTGAAGACCCTTTTCCTGATTTGCAAATGGCTTTCTTCTTTCATGCACACATTTGGAAAAGGGGAAAGAGAGAGAACAAGCTCTCCTGTCTCTTCTTATAAGAGCACTAATCTCATTCATGAGGATTAACTCCGATGAGCTAATTACCTCCTAAAGGCTTTATCTCCTAATACCAAAATATTGGGGCTTAGGATTTCAACATATGAATGGCAAGGGGTGACACAAACATTCATCTATGACATCTGCAAGAGTCATACAATAGTATATTTCATTTCTCTTTGTCAGCCTCTGTGCTAATATTAACATATATTTTCCTTTTATATGTTATAAAACCCATAATATATTGTTATTATATTTACTTAAGTTATCAATTATCTTTTAAACATATTTAAATGTTAAAAACGATCATATAACTAATTATTTGTTACCATTTCTGATACTCTTTATTTCTTTATAGATCCTTCATCTGGTATCATTTTCCTTTTATCTGCAGGACTTCTTTTAATATTTATTATAGTATGGGTCTTTCAAGATGATGAATTCATTCAGATTTGTATGTATAAAAATGTCTTTATTTTGCTTTTATTTTTGAAAGATATTTTAGTGGGCATAGAATTTAGATTGACTTTTTCTTTATTGATGCTTCTCCACTCTCTTCTCTCAAACATTGCCTCCAACAAGAAATCTGCTGTGATCCTTAAGTATGTGTCTCTGTACATATCTTTTATCTCTGGCTAATTTTAAAATCCTCTTTATCACTATTTTTGAGCAATTTTAGTTCAACTTTCCTTAGTGTCATTTTATTCATGTTTATTGTGCTTGGATTTATAGATTTGTAGCTTTCATCAATTTTGAAAAATTATTGGCCATTCTTTATTTAAATATTTTTCTCTTCTGCTCTTTCTCCTATAGAAACTACAATATCATGTAAATTAAGGTGTTTGAAGCTGTCCCGCAGCTCACTGATACTCTTTTCATTTTTTAAAAATACTTTTCTCTGTAATTGCTATATCTTCAAGTCCATTGATCTTTTCTTCTGCAATAGCTAACTTTCTATTAATACCATCCTATTTTCATCACAGACAATTTAGTTTTCATCTCTAGAGGCTGGATTTAGTTGCTTTTATATCTTGTAAATCTCTATTTAACTTTTTGAACTTATGAGATATATTTATAATAACTGATTGTCCTTGTCTGCTATCTCTAATGCTTGTATAAATTCTAGGTCAGTTTTGATTGAGTGTTTTTTCTCTTCATTATAAGTCATATTTTTCCTGTCTTTTGCATGCTTGGTAATTTTTACTAGATGCCAGCAAAGGTGAATTTTGTCTTTTGAGGTATTAGATAGTTCTGTATTCCTATCAATATTTTCTTGAGCTTTGTTCTGGGATATAATTAGATTACTTGGAAATAGTTTGATCCTTTCAGCCTTGCATTTATGATTTGTTATATGAAACGAAATGATCATCCACTACTGAGATAAGACCCTTCTGAACATTTTACTCGGTGCTCTGTGAATTATGAAGTTTTCCAATCTGACTGGTGGGAGCAGGCACTGTTCCTGGCTCTGTGTAAGTGTTGAGTACTATTCCTTCTTATCCTTTAAGATAGGAAAGTGTGGTTCTTTCCCCATCTTTAGGTTGTTTTCCTTACCTACATGTGCTGACCAGTACTCAGCTGAACACTCAAGGGTATCTTCTGTAGATCTCTGGAGTTCTCTCTCTGTGAAGTTCTCTCCTCTCTAATATTGTCTTGCAAACTCTAGCAACTCTTCTCCTTAGATTCTCAGCTCTGTCTCCTCAACTCAGTGACCCTGCTCTTCCTGCTCTTGCCCTGGAAACAATTTGGAGGTAATAAACTCGGAAAGTCATAGGGCTCACATTATTTGCTTTCCATCTCTTAGCAATCACTGTCCTTTATGACTTACATCCAGTATTTTAAAAAAACAGGGCATCATTTGTTTTATTCACAAAAAGTATGATGCCTTAAAACCAACCTAGCCTCAGAAGTTATACTTTATCATTTCCACAATATCTTTCTGATTAGAGAACATATCCCTCTTCAATGTGTGTGTGTGTGTGTGTGTGCGCGCGCGCGTGTGTGTGTGTGTGTTCTGGAGGGGGTTAAAGAAAGATTACATATGGCATAAATATCTGAAGTTAAGGATCACTGGAGGCTGGTTACCACCCATAGATTGGTTACTACCCACAGGCTGTGACACCATCTTGGGGAGTGGGAAAATTAGATTGGATGAGCAGAGTGGATCCAGATAATAGTACATATGAAAGAATTAATATCCATCAGAAAGAGTTTTGACAGAAATAATTTCTTTCTACGCTTTGCTCTAGAAACACGTCTGTCTCAACTGAGATTTCATCACATTGTGTCACTATTATTTAAGTGCTAGTCTCCTCCATTAAATTGAGAATTTATAGAAGGCAGAGACTATCTCTTATTCATATTGGATCCCCAAACTCCTAGCATCGTGCCTGGAGTATAGTAAAAGCTCAAGTATGATTTCTTAAGTGGAATCAGATTGAATGGGCTGGAAAAATAAGTTTATAAATATCTATTACATGGCTCTAAATGTTGAGATATGCTAAGCTGGAAAGTAGTGTAATGAAAATGGTTCTTCAGGGATGCTCATTAGAACCAAGAAGTTAGAGACAGAGACCAAAACAAGGTCTTTATTCCAAAGCTGATGTGGTGATAGGCATAAAATGGTAAGACTTGGAATAGATGAAAGTAAGAAGTAGCAATAAGTAGAAGGCTTGATCCTCAGGGCCATATGAAGAAAATTATAAATAAGACTTAATGACACTTGTGTTTTAAGGGGAGACAGATAACTCTAGAATTTCAAAGTAAGGACACATGAAAATTGTGATGTCACCAAAAAATTAAGACAGTGCTCACACTAGATGCACAGTTCTCATTCCAAAATTGTTCTTCTTCCTTTATTTCTTAACTGAATGACCTAAGCTAGAAATTTGGAATAGTTCTCAACTTTTCCCTCTTCCTTACCTCCTTATCTATGAATCAAGTTGCAGCTTGAGTGGCCCAGGAAGCAGACTCAGATGGAGTTTATTGTGCAGGATGTTTACTAGTGGGTGCTCCTGTGATCAGTGCTGTGAAAGGGAGGAGAATGAAGCAAGAGTGGACAGAGGAAGGTGTTGAGCTGCACACAGCCTTGTGTCATTCCACAGGGAGCACCGGAGCTCCAACAACCCTTCAGAGTGGCCCTGAATTGGACCCAGTTGGCCAAACCTTGATGACCTCACGTCACTCAGTCATTGCACCACACTGAGGTAGAAAATGATCTCAGGTGAGGAGCTTTGTGCAACTTCAGCAGTCCTTGAAGGGACTGGCAAGTGAAGACTGTCTGTTTACCACATTCCCAGTAACTGGGGCAGCAAATGATTTGTTGACAGGGCATTTGGGTAGTACATCACAGTGTCCACATCACTACTACCTGCAAATCTCCATTCTTATCCTTGCAGGTTAGTTATTTAGGGTTCTCATTATTTTTGTTTTCTGAATTGTTGTAACAGGATCCTAGTTTATGTCTCTGCTTATTGTCTTCACCTCTCTCCAATCCATTTTCCACACTGCTGTTGTGATGATTATTCTAAACACAGACATAATCATACCATTCATTTTAACCCGCTTCTTGTTTGCCCCAAGAATATTCACTGGCGGTGCTTGTGGCTGCAGCGTTTCCTCTGAGATACCTCATGGATTATAGTTCTAACTTTACCCCCAAAGTTTGCCATGAAATATCTCGCATTTATTATTATTTTTACATCATTCTAGTATATTGATAGTCTTTGGAAACAAATGACATCATCTTATTTATAGCATTCTGTTTTCAGTAGTGGTATTTCCACTTACAAAATATAGTAATTCTCAATCACTGAAAATGTCAAATCCTAGAAAATATAGCATTCCTACACACGATGTTAACATCGGTCTCAAACAGTTGTTAGCCAAAGACTCATTTGATGAATCCAATTTATATACACATTTCTGTTACATTAGTTCTATTTAGAAATAACTCCAAGAACAGATTTTATGTTTTATTTTCACATTGAAAACCAGTCAGATTTGCTTTAGTCTCAAAGAGTGTGTTTATGTAAAATTAAATTAAAACCATTCAGTGGCTTCTTGTCACCTATGCAATTCAGTCTGTACCTCTAACCAACCTGCATTCTGGCCCTGACGAGCTCCTCGGGCTCTCTTGTGTCTTCTGGTTCTTTCTATGCCAGATATTTTCCTTCTTTGACCTAACTCTGACCTAAGGAGTCTGCTTGGATAACTCCTCTTGCCCTGTCCTTCCAGACTTAACTCCTTTATGAACTCCCATGACTCTGAGATCCTGGGTTAAGTGGCATTTCAGTATGTTATTATAGACCTTATTATTCACCTTTTTAATACATTTATTACATGATACTCCAATTGTCTGTTACCAGATTTTCATCTCATTGAGAGCTCAGACAGACAACTTGGTCTCTTTAACCCAGGACCTAGCACATGGCCTGGCATATATGGGGCTTTCAAATGTTTGGATAGTAAATGAATTAATCAATAACAGTTTAAAAAATACAGTTACCCAGTTTTATTCTCCTGCTTCCCAATCATCTCCTTTTGGACATCTGAAAGAGTTTTCAAAGGCAAGAATCAGTCTATAAAATGAGGCTTATTTATGGATTGGCCCTGAAATCCTCAGTAAAAGTATCGCTGTTTATGAAGTTTAGCCAAAGAGCTACTTTGGCTCATTATTGAAGATCTTCCTGGTGGCTGCTGAGTAAGGTACCGTAGAGAAGGAAATTGCTGACTGCTCTGCCCTACTCTCCGTTTCTGCTCTTTTCCTCTCACACCCAATGAAGTAAACCCAAGAGCAGAAGTAGGTTGGGGGAGTGCGTGTGTGTCTCTCCCCCTCTCCAGGGGCCGCAGAGCTATGCGAATGTCTTCTTCTGCCACTGGTTTCTGGGTTCCAGGTTTCTAGACTGGATGAGATGAAATGAGATGGTAACTCTTAAAGAATCCCTCCTGCCCCAACCCCCAGCCTAGTGTTGTGCAGACTCCACCTCTCACTTGTTTTCTTCCCTGGAGTGAGAGAAAATCTAGATTCCTCCAAGCCACTCATTGTTGTTAACAGAAATCCAGTATCCACCTCACTTACACATCATTGAGCTCTGGATGAGATTTACGTTGTTGAACAGAGGCGATCCTGCTCTCATGGAGTCTTCTAGTTTTCCTTAGAGATCTAAATGCTTAGAGATGGTTGTATGGATGATAATGATCTCTCAATAAATCCTCACACTTTATTCATTTGTATTAGTTTAAGATTACCTGTAAAGGGACCTTTAAATAGCATCTCATATGGCTGCAGAGATACCATAGGCATTTTAGAAGTCACAGAGACACTTTGGGAAATTTTAATTTATTTTACAAGGCCATCCCCTGTCCTGAGAGGTTTTTATTTTGAATTCTAATAGCAGCTTTTGTCTTTTGTTATAATGAATATATTAACAATTAAAAAACATTTAAAATAATTGATTCAACTCACTAAGCCAACCAATTAATTAACTGATGCATAATTAATCAGAGCAGCAAGGTATCCCTTCTTAAGGGACCAGATAGGAAAGCTGTGATTTGTGTGTTTATGAACAGAGTAGATAACAGTCAGCTGTGCTCTTGAACCAGATACTGATACAATCAGAGTCATAATTTAAGAGCCGAAAGCTGTTCATCCCTCAGAAAGAGCACTTGGCCTTGGTTGCTCTGCTCAGCATGAACTGATACTCTACATGCTCAGATTGGGTCTTAAGACAGACATAGAACTTTGGATATCAGAGCAGGTTAGTGGGCGGTTGGGAGCGGGGTTCCTGAGAGAGCATCCTTTCCCACTGCTCAACTCACACCAGCACACTCAAATTACAGTCTGAGGAAGGTGCCCGTATGCAATTCGCTTCAGGTCCATGAGGAGCTCAGAAATTGAGAGTAAACATTTAGAAATTTTTATGGGAATTTGACAGAGTCTTTTTATGTGTGCTGAATCTAATTTTTTTTTTAAGTTCAAGGCTTATATTTTGTATCTTTTTCTGTCTAATTTTTATATAATTCATTTTTATTGTATTTAAAATAAATATCAGTATGAAACAGATTATAAATTGTAAAAAAAAAAAAAAAAAAAGGTCCTTTAACACAGATAATTCTAGAACCACTGCCTTGGATCATTCCAGAAATCCTTAAGTCCAAACCTTGCAAAATATTGTTTGACCTGAATATGTTCTAGAAAAGATCATGCAAACTGTAATATCACTCTGCAACTGAGTTGGAAAATGGGATTTGAGATGTCTTGCATTTGTCTTTCTGGAGGTGTTGCTATGCTCTGTAGAGCCAATGCTATCTAGAAAACAAGACGAACAAAGATGAATCAAAGCTATGCAAGCTATGAATAATACAGCTGCACTGATATTCATTTTGAACATGTGCCTACTGAGAGGGTCACAAGTTAATTGTGAAAAGTAATATTAATGTATAATCACCAGCCATAGCTGAGCATTAGAGTATGTTAGCATTACTACAGTGAATTAATTGTTCCAATTTCCATAGCAAGAGTGTCAAGAACTGAGGACCTGAATCTTGGGGCTTGTAGAAGTGAACAACAAAAAAGAAACCTAAGAGCTATCCTTTGGGGTAGTAGGGTATAGATGAACAGATTAGAAGAGAGGTAGTTAGCTATACCCAGACTTCACTAGTAAAAGTGAAATGAATATAGCCACTTACTTAAAGTGGAACAGGCGCTTGCTGGGGCCTGACTCTAAGTTGTTCTTGGGTTGTGGTAATAAGAACACCTCCTAGCAAGTTTATGTAAAGCCTTTTTTTATATTTTGTCCCGAGGTAGCTATAATAGCTTTTGTAGCCCCGTCAGGGTGGGCCTGTCTTGGTGATTTATAGGTTATCGTATAAGCATATATAGACCACACAAGATGACTCCCCACAAAGCCATATGTCATTCTCATTCCTTGAACTCCTACCATGTACAAGAGCCCTGACTTGGGAATGAAGAGGGCTTGTATTTGAGTTTTTGCGCATGAGTGGTCTTTGAAATATGATCTCGAGATTTTGAAAAGTAAAATCGCTATTCTGAAAATAAAAGTTGCTTATTGCAAAACAACTACCATATTGCCTTATTATAATAGGAGAGAAAATTCCTCATCTGAGATTGTATGTGGGATCCATTCAGTCATACGAATAAGGACAAATCTAATATACTGAATCGAAAATATTATATTTCCCAAATCAGTGAGCCACTGAATGTCATGTACCTGATACTTGTGGTTTCACCTAAATAGCAATGGAAAAAATCAGTAGTGAGCAACATCAGATGGATCTGGTTAAAATCCTAACTTCTCTACTTTCTACCTATATAATATTGAACACTTTACTTGACCATTATGAGCCTCAGGTTCCAAATTTGCGAAAAATAGATAATGAAATTTACTCTGAAAGGTTGACACTTATAAAACACTCCTTAATGCTAGTCCCTGAGCTAAATAGTTACATATGTTTTTCACTTCTCCTCACAGCAAATCTTTAAAGTCATATAGTATGATAACCTGATACCCAAGTGCAAACATTCAAACATCACAGTTTTCAAAATAAAGTACATAAAGGACTGAGCACAGTGCTCAGCACATAGTAGGTACTTAATAAATGGAGCAATTAGTCTCTTATTATTGCTACCACTGATCAAGGAGATAAAGGCAACATGGGAAGTGAAAACGCACACTTGGTATTTGCTCGGAATTCGCCCCTCTGCTCCCCTTTAACGGTGCTGGGAGGGGAGCCAGGATCCAGGTTTCTCAGGCCCCAGCCGCATCAATAAGGAAGGCAGATTTGCCTCAGGGCAAGCCTTAGGCAGAAAATAATTTTAAGGATAACTAGAAGGCTCCATGACCTCCCAAGTATCTCCCTTAAGGCCTGAATGTTGTCTAAAACTCATTTCAGGGCTTATACCATTTATTCTGCTGGGATAGCAAGAAAGCTCAAATATGCAAATCCCCAGGAGAGGTTACACAAAAGTGTGAATAAATTTCAGGCAAACAGTATAAAATGACATCGGGTCTTAATAGCTGTGACAGAAGAAAATATAGAAAAGCATGGTCACCTGGCATGGGTTAGATGTTATTGAAAGAAGGAGGCTAGAAACAATTTGGGAGTGTCTCAGTTTTCTATCTGGCTCTCCCTACTTATCCTCATCTGTGTGCAGAAAAACTTACATATTGTAAGCAAAAGGAAGAAAAGAAGCCTCTGAAGGGAGTGTGCCTGCACCTCAATGCATTACTTTGAGGGGATTACACTGGCCACTTTGGCCCAGCCAAACTCTCCTCTTGGGCTGTGGGCCTACGTGTATGTGGTCACGAAACTTTTCCTCCACTCCTCTTCTCCTCAACTTCTAACTGCATATGGCATAATGGTTATTAAAACTGGGCTGTCTGGGTTCAAATCCCAACTCCTCTCTTACCTGACTTTGGGCAAGTACTTAATCTCCATGAACAGAGAACTCATGGAGGTGTGTTAAGATAAAATGATACACTGAGTTAAAGCGCTTGGCTCTGTGCCTGGTATGTGGTAAGCAACTTCCCCATTGGAGTTTGTGACCCACAGGGAGCGACCAGCCAGTCATGCACGTGTCAGGCTACCCTGTCTTCTCAGACCAACTGTGCCATTGGCAGCTGCAAACATTTTACTACATGATTAACAGTTATTCATTTACAGAGATTGTAGTTTCAAAATGTTTCCTTTATGCTTCACAAGACACAAACTCATGATTCATCTCTTTTACTTGAATGTAGGTCTTTAAAGATACAAAACATCTAGAGCAGGAGGTAGGGCCTCTGACTGTCACACATTTTCTGTGATCCCGGTGGTGAGAGTGGTTGGGGAGTCACCTCACCTCAGCTCTCAGTGTCATGGTTTCCTCTGAGGTAAAAGGGAGGGGGTGTCTGAGACAATTCTCAAGAATAACTAACTCTCCTTGAGTTTTGGTCAGGATTGCCATGTAAAGCCATACTGTATTTCCTGAGCCTTAGTTTGCTTATTTGCAAACCCAAATTGCCACTACCTATGACAATTTACTTAAATGAATATTAATGAGCTTCATATTTTCTTTCCAGCTCTCTCCAAGTGTCTTTCCAGCTATGTTACCCCCAACCACATCCTCCAGAAAAGGAAATGAGAGATTTAGCTAGCTTCTGAGAACTGCATATTGGCTCAAACTATCTGATGAAAAAATCAGTAAGGAAATTCAGTAAATATACTTTTATATGCAGTCAATAAAAAATATTCAAAAGAGCCCATGAAAGTATCATACAGTCAATAAATATCTCCTGAGCATCTACCAAGTGCTAAGTTCCTTGCATAAACTGAATTCATATCCTTGTTCTGAAGGAATTTATAGCATATCGTGGGGAGATAAATGCATGAATCCAAGTAATAAATTTTTGTTGGAGGGGATAAATATCACAAAAGAGATACAAATTAAATATGACATGAGTTCAAGGAAGAGAAAATGACTTGTATTTAGAAATCAGACCTCCTTACACTCTAAATGCTTGTCATAGGAAGGTCTTGTGGAGAAAGAGTTGGGGAAATGAGCTCTGAGGGTAGGTAGAATATGGCTCTATGAAGATGGGATGGAGACAGGGGGGTCTTGTGGAAAAAGAGAGAAAACAACAGTCCAGAGCAGGCATGGAGGAGGAAAGGGAGGTCCAGGATGGATCTGTGGGCAGTAGATGGTGCATTCCAATGGCCTGGTTCTGAGCAATGATGTTATAAATGTTGTCTGAGATCTTAGAGAGCTTTGAACTCTGGGGAAATAACATATACCCTATTCCCTAAGTTATTAGGAAACTGAAAGTTTTGCAGCAGGGAAAGATACATAAGATAAAACGAAATGGGAAAAGGTAGGGGAGAGGGAGCTCTGAGAGGAGAATGTGGCACCAACCCAAACTGGAGAGAATGGTGGCCCAGATTAACGCCCCATTAGTGACATGGAGAGGAGAGGTTTAAAGACAGAAGGGCCACACATCGCTCCAGTTTGCCAGGGACTGTTATGACTTCAGCCTGCTCTGATGTAACGATTAATAACGTTGTTAATAATGTTTTCTTTACAAGTATGTCAGTTTGAACAATAAGTTATATTATCACCCTAGTTAAAAGTGATATTGAGTTGATTAACTAGAAGGGTGAAACCGCAAAAAAGAGATTTTGGAGGAGAATGAGTCTCGTGGATATACTAAGTTTGAGATAGTGTTTGGCTTCTAAGTGGAAAAAGGTAATGATAATAATAATGCCAACATTTCTTGAGTGCTTATGCTGTATCAAGCAGAGTATTAACTCATTTATTCTTCACAATAACCCTGTGATGTAGGTACTATTATTATCCTCATTTTATAGATGATGAAACTGGGTAGAAAGAGTCATATGAATTGAAAATCCAGAGAAGAAAATTCGGAGCAGAAACAAGCATCTTGTGGCAGAGGCCAAGAGCTTCAGTTAGGTTGCTGAAGTAGAAAGTGAAGCAAAAGATCAGAGTCAAGAATAAAAATGGGAAGAGCATGAGGATGAGAAGGTCAGGAAGACTCAAAGAGAGCAATCAGTTCGAGAGGTAGAAAAACCAAAATGAAAGCATCACAGAAACCATGGCAAGAGAAAAAAGAATGACAAGCTCATTAGGGCAGAATGCTAGAGTAATGAGGGAAGAGGAGGACTGGGAAAGAAAGTTGGGTTGGTGACTTCTGACCCAACAGCATTTATGTTAATTTCTCCATTGTCAAAGTTGTTTCGCTTGTATCAGATTGCTGTACAACCACTTGAGAACAGATGTCATTCTCTTCCTGATGTTCTGTGTGGTGTGGGGATTCCTTCTTCGCCTCATGTTCTTGGGAACAGGCAGCCAGTTTGGAGGCTACTGCTGGCTCTAGGAGGCCAAATGACTGACACAAAGAGTGAGAAAGGCTGTGTGTGTGTCGGGGTCATTTCTGCCTGGAGCTACCATCAAACTAGGCTTTTAAAGGAGAAAATTGATCAAACAATTCCCTCAACTTAGGATCAGTCTGGAGAATTAGATGAGAAAGAACTACAAGGCTTATCTCACCTTTGACTATTGAAGAGACCTCACTAACTCCAAAGAAAGAATTTCACTAATCTGTAAACCTAACTTGGCCAGAATCTCACCAGACTTAACATAGGAAGTATTTTTGTGCATGTCAGATGATGAGGAAATAAAATCTTAGTGTTTTTATTGTATTTTGCGGCGTTTAGTATTCTGAGTGTTTGTTTTGTGTACTATTGGAAGTAGGATGCAATTATCTTTTTTTCTCTTGGTGTTAGATATCATAAATTACCATACTGAAACTACTGTTACTTCAAAATCTGGAATAGACTAGAATTTATTTTCTCTCTGTTTCAATTCATATTCTTCCACCATCTGTGCTACCTTCCTCCCTGAGGAATTTGGACCTTTTCTGATGAACCTATCTTTTGATTCAGGAGAGAAAGTGAGGGTTTCTCAGTTTCAGTACTATTGACCTTTGGGGCTGGATAAGTCTTTGTCGTGAATGTCTGACCTGTGCATTGTAGGATGTTCAACACCTTCCCTAGCCTCTTCTTATTAGATGCTGGTAGCAACCAACCCCGCTCTCCAAGCTGTGACAGCCAAAAATATCTCTAGATATTGCCAAATGCCCCCCCAACCCGGGAGCAAAATCATCCACTTTTGAGAGCCATTGTGATGAGATCATTTATGTTAAGATGTTAGTGACTTAATATGCTACTTTTTCAATGAATATTTCAATTTTGCAACTGGAACTGAGAAGAAGCAATGCAGACAGACAGAAATGTAGATTTCTCTCTTTTTCTGTAAACCAATGAATCTCTAATTTAAGCTTCCTGATGGCAGAAATATAATCTATGTAATGGATAGACTTGATCATTTTCAGAATTGGATTTGAGCAGTTCAAATGCCCTGGGGCATTTACATGGTGCTGTGAGGTTCTTTAAGAGAGAGAAGCAGTAGATCCTGGGAAATGGCTTGCCTCGTGCTGGCATTGG
>NW_006442107.1:31089913-31111383 GCF_000325575.1 Pteropus alecto | reverse complement strand
CCATGGAGTTCTACCATCACTTCAGACAAGCTGTCTCCACTCTGCATCTTTCTAGTCCTGACCACAATCTCCTCTAGGACACAGGAAACTTGAGAAAGCTCTCCCTGACTTCTCTGAGACTGAGGCAGACCCTCCTGGCCAGGAACCCACCTCGCTGTATTTCTGTTCTACTGCTCTCATTGCGTGCTGTTATGATTTCCCTCTGTCACTGAGTCCCCATGACTGTTTGGATTTCTACACCTTTTCATCATCCCTGATTCAACCAGTTTTAATCTCTCTTGCTTTTCCTCTTCCCCAGCTTGGGAGAGGGATGGGTGCCGAGAAGGCTCTCGAATGTAAAAACCAAGAATTTACTGCCTCTGTTGGTTTCACAAAGGCAATTTCCCTCTAAGACAGTGATGAATCATTGCTAGCTGCCAGGGATGGAGGAAGGCCCTTGGGGCCTGTGGAGAAATTGCCTGGAAAGAGAACACATGGCTTAATATCCTCCCTACCCTCCTCACTTGTCACTCCTCCATCTACAGATACTATGTCTCTGGATGTACATACAAGGCGATGTTTTCCAGGCACATCCCCCATAAACTGCATGACATTGCACAGGGTGACTTAATTTGTCTAATTCTACCAGACTTTTTGATGAGTAACTATAGGCCAGAGGTATGGAAACGTAGACAACTCATTTCTCATTTTCAGTCATCAAACTATATTAAAGTAAAAATAATAAAACAGTGTCTCCTCAACACCTCTATAGATCCGAGGATTACAGTGCGAAATCTAGGAGCATGTCAATAGGAAGACAAATATTACTAAATCCGTGCATTCAACCAATACAGAATAATACCCGTTATACCAGGGACACATATGACACAGTGAAAAATAACTCCGCCTTCCCACATTTTTAGTGAAGAATAAATAGCATTGAGCATTTATCCAGCACTGAAAAATAGCTCATGTGGTCTTATAATTACCATAATAACTATCTCACACGTTCTTTTTCTTTGAGTTTCCCTCAGCTCCTTACTCTCTATGCTGCACTTGCTTCTGATTTCACTGAGGAAATAGAAGCAGAGAGAAGGGTAGTGCTCACACTTCATCCTCCTGCACCTGCATCCACATTCTCTGTCTTCCTCCTGTCACTCTGAACAAGGCCAACTCCGTTACTGTTCGCTAGACCTTATCTCCTCTCCTTCCTAAGAATTCCTTCATTCAATTAATTCTCCTGGCTCTTTCCTATCTTGTCAAAGCTCTTTCCTATCTTTTCTACTCTTTTTTATCTAGATATTTATCCCCCAAAATTGAAAACACTTATTCATAAAGATGTATGTACCCCTATGTTCATTGCAGCATTATTCACAACTACCAAGACATGGAAGCAACCTAAGTGTCCTTCAACAGATGATTGGATAAGGAAGATGTGGTATATATGTACAATTGAATACTACGCAGCCATAAAAAAGATAAAATATTGCCATTTGTGGCAACATAGATGGATATTGGAAGTATTATTCTAAGTGAAATGAGTCAGATAGAAAAACACAAGAATCGTATGATTTCACTCATATCTGGGATATAAAACAAAAAGCAACAAATGAACAAATAAAATAAACATATGTACAAATGAACAAACAAACAAAAAACCAAGCTCATAGATACAGAGAACAGAACAGTGGTTACTGGAGGGGAAAGGGATGGAAAGAGGCCAAATTGGGTAAAGGGGTCAAATATGTGGTGATAGACTAGACTTCAGGTAGTAGGCAGACAATAGAGTATGTAGATGTCATATTACAAGTTGTACACCTGAAATTTATAGAATGTTATTAACCAATGTTACCCCAATAAATTTAATAAAAACTCAAAAAAAGGAAAGTAAAAATACTTTCCCCCTTTTACATCAAAAGAAAAATAAATTTAAAAATCCTCTAAACTTTGTTTCCCTCCACTAACCTCTGATTTTTCTCCTTCCCATTACAACAAACTCAACAGTTGTCCATCCTCATCTTTTCTATTCTTTCACCAACTCACTCCAGCCAACTTTCTCCCATCCATCTATAGAAAATGCTGTGATCAAAGGCACCACTAACCTCCAGATGCAAACTCAATAGTCAGTACTCACTGCTCAAGACTGGCAACCACTTTTTCTTCCTGGCATGCTTTCTTCCCTTGGAATTCAGAACCCCGCGTTTCCTCTTTCTCCCATTTTTTCACAGTCTCCTCTGCTCTCTCCCCTTCTCTCTTACCTCTGGATGTTGCAGCATCTTTGGATGTGTCCCTTTCTCTGTCCCCACACTCACTCCCCAGGAGCACTTAACCAGTTGCATGACTTTAAGTGCACTATATGCGGGTGACACCCCCGAATGTGTATCTCCAGCCTAGATCCTTCTCTTGGACTTCAGACTTATATTCTCATCTACCTACTTGAAATCTCTACCTGGATATCAACAGATGCCTAAAACTTCTCACGTCCAAATTCAAGCCCCTGATCTCCCCACGCCTCCCCTCCTTGCCACCCACTAGCCCAGTCCTCCTCACTTCAGAGAGCAACAGTCCTATCCTTCTAGTGAGTCAGACCAAGATCAAAGAGTAATTCTTGACTCCTTTTCTTAGATCTACATATAGTCCATTGGCAATTCTGTCAGTTTTACCTTCAAAATATATCCAGGATCTAAACATTTCTAGCCTCCCACTGCTACCATCCTAGTCAACCCACCATCCTGTTATTGATAGCTGCCCCAGTTTCCACTCAACATGCAAGTTCCAGTTCAAACCTTTGTTAGACTAGCAGTGCTCACACGTTTGGTCTCGGAATATTTTACATCCTCAGAAGTAATTGAGGATCCCCAAAAGCTTTTGCTTTCTGGATTAATATCTATTGATTTTTACTGTATTATAAATTAAAACTAAAAGTTTAAAAGCAATTAATCCATTTAAAAAATAACGATAAACCTATTGCATGTTAAAATAAATAAAATAATTTTATGAAAAATAACTTATCTTCTAAAACAAAACAATAAAGTGAGAAAAGTTTACATTTTGAAAAGTATATTTTGAAAATCTCTTTAATGTTTCACTTAATAGAATATAGACATAGAGATGGATACATCTCACAGCTTCTGCTTTCAATCTGTCAAGTATTATGTGTTGCATAGTCTCTAGAAAACTCCACTGTATACTCATGGGGTGAGAATGAAAAGGGCAAATTATGCCTTCTATTACTATGAAAATATTTCTACTTCATGAGGAATCTCCAGACAATGCTTTAAAAAGTGCTGAGTTAGCTCACATCATGTGTCTGCTCAGAACCTGGCAAGGGCTACCTGGCAATGGCTTCCAGACACAGGCAGACTCAAAGCAAAGTCCTGACGAAGGTCTTCAAGGACCCACGTGAACTGTCCCAGTTACCTGTCTGGCCTTACCTCCTCATCCAGTCTGTTCCTGCCGTATGGTTTCCTTCCCATTCCTAAAACATTCCAGGCATGGTCTTTCTTTCCTCAGGTAATTTGCACTTACTGTTTCCTCAGCCCAGAATACTTTTCCTCCTGATATCTTAATGGCTCTTTCCCCCATCTCCTTCAGAAATTTACTCAAATGTCATCTTTTCAATAAGATCCCACCTGGCTACCTCGCTAAAATTGCAACACCATCCCCTCTCTCAATACTCCTTTGATACTCCCTATCCCCACTTTCTACCGTATTTTTTCTTTAGCATCCATCTCCATCTAAATTACTATTTATTTTACAACATATTTTGTTTACTTCTCCTCTACCCCCAACCACATCCTGTAATTGTTTATAACTGTAAGAAGGAAATATTCTAAATATCTAACAATGAAGTATAAGTTAAATAAATGATGTTACATCTGATCTATATATCTGTAATGATACAGATATAATTTGTTGATGTGGAAAATATCCATAATGTGCTAAATAAAAATAAAAAATAATTTCCAGGAAAAGATGTACACTAAAACGTTATTTTGATTTTTAAGCATGTATTTGTACTTTAATGCTTGCATTTATCTGTATTGAAAATAATCTAGAAATACTCCTTGAAAGTTTAAATTTGCATACTTTGGTAATACATAACTTTCAAAGTAAAGTGGTATCACCACGGCTATTAAAGTCTTTTACATTTTTGAAAAGCAGGCCGTAAAACAGCATGTATAATGCGATCATATTTTCATTAAAAAGAAAAAAAGGAAGGACAAAGGAAAGACTCAGAAGCAGAACCTGGACGTAGGATTCAGACTCTATCTCAGAATTACAGGACCAGAGCTAAGCAGCTGGACGGTGAGTTTGGGAGAAAAATCTTGGACCAGTCACATTGCTGGTCACACAGAACACGAGTGCTCTCCCACCCCAAGACTGGAAAGGGGTTTTGCTGCCCAGTACAATACAGGACTCAGCCAACACTTGCTAAATTTAAAAAGCTCCTCTGCTCTGCTCCAGGAATGTGCTTTCCTTGAACAGAGAGAGAAAATCGAGTTCTTTATTCTTCAGATTGGAAAGTTCCGATGAAAAAAGTCTCCTTTGAAGAGAGAAAGGCAGCAATGAAGAGAACAGCAGGGGAAGTCAGTCCTGGGAGTATAACTGGCATCTGTCTGGTGACAGCTCTACAGAGGGATGAGGTGCAGTTTTTTCCAGGGGTGAGTTAGCGGGCACTCTGGTGCACTTTTACTCCAAGGCAAGGCCAGAGGATAAAGTAAACCAGTGCATTAGAATGCTGCGGGCGCTCAAGGAGGCTGTAATTGTAGCAGCAGATTCAGGTTGTCCGGCTAAATGGAAAATCTGTAATTCAGACCATGCAGTAGGCAGCCTGGCTTGTTGCTTTAGATAACATAAATCTAAGGTCAGAAATCTTACCCTGGATGGGCTACAGTGCGAGGCTCTCATCCGTATCCTTTAGCCATCAAGTACAAAGATAAGCTAATATGTCAATGCCATACTAATGGGACTCTGCAGATCCTATTACTCAAGTGTCTCCAATCAATTAGGGATTTTAACTTAATCATCCCAACATAAATATCCTTTAATACCAATTAAAGCCACTGTTTATCATGATAGCTTTATCATGGCATTTGGGGTTT
The DNA here is from genome assembly GCF_000325575.1 of Pteropus alecto. Lineage (NCBI taxonomy): Eukaryota > Metazoa > Chordata > Mammalia > Chiroptera > Pteropodidae > Pteropus > Pteropus alecto. The sequence continues at coordinate 31,106,299 of NW_006442107.1, read as the reverse complement.
TTATTGTTGCTGCTGAAATTTTAACAGGGAGGAAGATGAGATACTTGGGACTGAGTAGAAGATTTCCCAGCCCCCTTGACCTGCACTGGTGTCAGGGAATAAAGATCACCCTGTACAATATATGTTCCCAATTCAAGGACTCCTTGAACTCAGGAGAGGGGAGGCACTCAATGGGACAAATATTTTTCAATAGTCTATACTGAGCGAGAAACTTCGCTAGGCCCTGGATTTTATTTGTTACACTGGATAAATAAATAACTTGAGGCCCATCATCTCCCGACAAGGTTTTCCAAGTTAAATAACATCAGTAAATGTCTAAAGGCTAAAGAAATGCTGACCTGTATTAAGCATTACCACCCCTGATTTAGGATTTAATTGCATTTATGGTAAAGAGAAAAATAATTTCTAAAATGATTTTCACATTGTTCCTACTATCACATTTCTTTCCCTTTTTCCCCACATAAAAATCTACACTAGGGCCCCTTTTCTGTTCCAATTGCCCTCCCATGGTGTAATCTTGTTACATAAATCATCATAATCAATAAATACGATCACAAGAATAAAATGCTTTTGAGCACCTTGAATTACATTAAATCATAAAAAACTTCTCTAAAATTTTCCCTAATATTTATTAAGCGGTAATTCTTTACCTTTTAGGGATATATTGTATGCAACTTCAGGAGGGTCCTCAGAATTCCTGCACCATCCGTCCATCTATCCTTCTACCCACCTACCCACCCATAAAATCTCATCTATGAAATTCATGTTTACTCATCTTAAGAAGAGAAAAATGCCCTAAAAGTGGAATCATTGACAAGTCACAACTGATATCTTACATGTACTTAAATATCTATTAGCACTCATTCAGAAGTTATATACAATTCAGATACTACATAGAAATATTCAGATCAACACTTTCCAAACACTTGTATTGTACCGCCTTCATAACAAATTTTAAGTATCCTTAATTATACATATTTACATGTGTCATTGTGCTAACATATTATGTACTATGTTAAACACATAAAATATTTTTAAAAATTTAAATCTGATATTAAATAAATATAAGGTTCTGATATTTTCTTCCCTCGTCCAATGACTACAATGTATATCTTGTGTGGACACATTCCACCTTAGAGGCACTGGGTGAGAAGTTACTTTGTGTGCTACCTGCTTGCATGAGTGGCACATCCCATATTCCACACTTGAGCAGATATAAAAAATAAACACTGGCAGTTCTATTTTCTCATGGAATCTCTTTGGGAAAGTGATATTTCTCTTGTTATTTCATATAAGCTGAGAGATTTTCTTGAAAGGTATGGGCGTGGCCAACCTTTTTGTCTTCCTACACTTAGTTTACAGGCACTGGACACATCACGATCAATAGGACAATGTCCCGCACGCATGGGCTCAAAAGCAATCCAGAAGTAGACATAGGACCGAGCAACTAGTGCTGTATGTTCTGGGGCCACAGAGGAAAGTGCTGCAGGCCTGCCACCACCTCCCCCAAGTTTCCCTCAAGATAGCTGACAAGATCCAAGGCCAACCTAGATGAATAGCCAACACGCCTCTATGAGCTATTGCTTTTTCAAAAACCTCAGTTAAATCACAAATTAAGATTTCAACACCAGAATTCGTGTGTTGCATTCTTTGGCCACCTTGAGGCAAAAACAAGAATGTACACAGAATGACATAAACACTGAACCATATTCCTACAACTCTTTTATCCATTTTTTTTTCACCATTATCAGTGCTACAATTAACAGTGTATCTCTTTCCACAGTGGATAGCACAGCTCTATACCATTTATCAATCCGAGAGAGAGAGAGAGAGAGAGAGAGAGAGAGAGAGAGAGAGAGAGAGAGAGAGAGAAAGAAATGGAGACCACAGGTGACTTGTGATAAAGCAGAGCAGTGTGGGAGAGCTTTGTTTTCTCTGGGGAGATAAGCTTCATTCATTTTCTTTCACCTCACCTAGCACATAATGGAATTTCTGTAAATGTTGAACAAAGGCACATGACATTGGTAGATCTCGTGGATGCAAATTAGCTTCTAGAACAGAAGTGAAAAATTAGGTTGGGGACATCCAGAGACAGTGATAGAGTTGGGAATGCAATACTGCTGAATGAAGACCTGGACATAATGGTAAGTTTTTGAAGCCAAAATGGGAAATATCGAAAATTGCTTTTGAGAAAGATAATAATGGTAATGTTATTGCCTATCTCTACTGGGTGTTTACCATGCCCCGAGCACTGTCTAATGGCTTCATCTTGATTAATTCAATCCATCTTCACAGCAGCCTTGTTAAGTGGATATTTTCATTTTCATTAATTTACAGGTGGGGAAACCAAGGCACAAAGAGGATGAGTAACTTGAACACTAATAATGGGCAGAGCACTCTTCTACGGCTCCCAAACCCCACTTGTCATATTAACCATCATATCTGGGATGAAGTCAGGTAGGAGTTAAAGCCTGAGGAAAATGCAAGCAAACAAATGAGAGAGAGCCTTGGGCTCCTAAGTCATATGAGATGGGGGAATAGAGAATGCTGGAAGGGGAGGGGTGAGAAAACTACAAAATAGACAAATAGTTTCTTTTTCTCCCCAAGATCATCTTTGTTGTTTGCTCAAGCAGACTTGTGCAGATTTTCCTGGATTCTCTGCATATCACCAGGAAGTCAGGATGACATAAACACAGCAAATTCCCCTCCACTCAGCATGCACACCAAATAAACCCACAAATCCAGGCCCATTGCAGTTTCCTAAAATGCTTCAGCCACAGAATGGTAAGAAGTGTTTCTCCTGAAGGTGTTTTGAATACAAAACAATCTGATTGTATCTAAAAATGTTTTATCCAACTTTACCTTAGCAGTATTGAATGGTAGAAAAATTTGTGGCTGTTAAATGACATAGCAATGGTCTGCTTAGAGAGCAAGCCAATCATTCCTTTTCTCAGATTTTATTCTTCAGTTTTCTGCAGTGGGTCAACATGGATTTTTATAGCTGCTGATAGATTGATTTGGAACCACCTTTGTATGGCAATTTAAACACAAGTGGTGACTTTTTTATTTTTGAGAAAATGGAAACAACCTAAATATGTTTGTTTCCTTTTCTTGGGCTCTTAGGTCTGAAACCAGCTTCTTTTTGTTTTATTTCTCTACTTTGTGTATAATACATATGTGACCATTGCAAACAGCTGAGCTCTGTCTTCCATCCTTGAGTGAAAGTGCTTGGCAAACATTGAAATGACCGATACTGGGCCAACATGGTGCTTCATCACCTTTCTCAAGCCCACAGAAACCCCAATGCGCACTGCTTAGAGACAGGTTTGGCAGGAACTTTGAAAGAACCAAGCATGGGGCTTCCTTGTCATCTATGTCATCTGAGATCCTGGGTACTGGCAGATTTTTCTTTCCCGCAATTGTTCCCCATTCTCACCCTATCTCCAGCATGCCTCCGTTCCTTATTCACTAGTTCTCTAGCATAATACACTTGTCTTGCAAATCAGAAGTGATTTGGTGTGACAGAGCTCTGTGAGTTATCCCTGGAAAGTCAGAATGCTATGGTGTTGAGTGCAGGGTCTGCTGGCAAAGACCTGGTCCCAGTCCCAGCTCTGACCTGTATCAATGTGGGACCTTGGGCAAGTCAGCTCCCTGAACTTCAGTGTCTTCATCTATAAAACAAGCAAAATCATACCAGCTCTGTGTACTAGTTGGGCCCCCTTCATTTTCAAGAGACAGAGACTCAGATCATATTTGCTTAAGCAGAAATGGGTTTTGGCTCACGTACTAGAAGGCAGAAGTGTAGCTGAGGACACATGGACTCTGGTTTCAATCTCTGTCCTTTCTGCCCTCTCTTTATGTTGTCTTGTTCTCTCCAATGGGGATTTGCAAACTGGCAGGGACAAGGCCACAGAGATGTCTACATCCTATCAGTTCTGGGCCTGGGCAGCAGAATGGTGTCCTGCCAGCACCAGACGCAAGTGCCCAGAGTGAGGTACTGATCTGGCTGGCTTGGGCCCTAAGTGCATCCTTAGACCAAGTACTGGTTAGGACTGTGACATAATTTGGTGACCCTAAATTCTACCATGGGCCCCTGCTATGGTCAGGGGGCCACAGGAGAAAGGCGTGCTGGGTCAGCACAGACACAAGCCATCTTACCTCACCAGGTCCTAGTGAAGCAGAATGGCAGACGTGCAGAAAGCTCCCAGTCATATCTGGAACAGGGTTGGTCATTGTTATTAAAAGGGCAGGTATAGGCCTAGGGGTACTGCTAGGAGGCAGAAGAGAGAATTTTCAATTGGTAGGAGTGGGCCGAGAGGATGTTGTCTGCTTAAGCAGACTTGTGCAGATTTTCCTGGATTCTCTGGAAATGACTTGGGCAAGCTGATAAAGCTGTGCCTGAGACTTTACAGGCCTGCACTGAAATCCTACTTGATCCACTGCTGTGGGAACACACACATACACACTTACACACACTCACATACTGTCTCACACACATTCACACACACTCATGTATACCATTACACACATACTCACATATCCATACCCACACACTCACTCACTCTTGCTCATGCATTCACACACATGCTCACACACTCACACTGGTACACATTCATGCATATAACTTGTACATACTCACACCCAGCCCTTCCCGATACTATACTGCATTGCACTGGGTTGCTGAGACAGGGAAAGAATCTCCTGGGAGCTGGGAACATCCTCCTGAAGGCATCCTAAAATACAAGTTAGTGTCTGTCATTGTTTTGTCAGGAAAGAGGCAGCACACTCTGAAGGAGGACCAAGGGGACTTTCATGATTAGACAATTTATAGTGGTGGGCCTAATTTAGAAGAGGAATTTTCCACTCAAAAGGCTAACCTTATAATCAGCTCTTTGTTCTGCTTCTGTAGATATGCTTGCCACATAGGCCGAAGGGCAGGGTGCTCTCGAGATTAACTAAAAACTCATCCTCCCTTTTGCTTGTTCTGTCTAGATAACAGATGTGTTGCCTAAGTTCCTGTCTGAAAATCTCACGCTCTGTAACTGCCTGTAACCCATAGCAACTCTTGCTCTCTGTAACCATTGGAAGACAAATTAACCAATCGGCCCATGCCAACTGTAACTGCCCAGATAAGCCCTATAAAAACAAGGTTACCCCTGAGCTCCAGGCCCAGATTTTCAGAGTTCTAGCTCTTCTGGGACCACTGGTGTAATAATGCTGAGTTCTCCAACTCTCCAAGTGCTGCTTGGCTTCTCGGTCTGATTTTTCTGCAACAATTTAAGGAAACCAGAAAGAGGTGCTGGAGCACTGGGGCTAGTAACAGCAGAGCAAGGGGCCTCCCTCAAGCCTGAAGGAAATAGGAGGGAGTGGGTCCACAGCCTGCGGAGAGATGGCTGCTGAAGATGGCTGGCAGACAGGAAGTGGGTCTTTGGTAAAAGAATCAGAGAAATAAAGTCTCCTTGACTTCACTTTCCTCCCATTCTCTGATCTCCTGCCATTGACGCCCATTGGCCCAAACCAGCTGGCCCCCAGAGGAGAAGGCAGCCAATTGAAGTGGGTCACACAGGTTGCTCTTCAGAACTCAGAGCAGGTGGGGAAAGTGGAGAACGGGTCCAGAGGAAGAGGGGAACCTAGCCTGCAGCAAACCCACAGGGAGTACATCAGGGAATGGAGACTCTTCCAATAGTCCTCGAGATCGGAGGGACATCCTGATGCCGTGGCAATCTAATTCTCAGGACCCCAGATGTGCAGCTAGCTCAGGAGACTTCTCACCCTCATCATCCTTGAAACCAGATTTAGAGGCCAGGTCAAGTCCTAGCGCCAACCATCTAGGAGGCAGCCCATTCCGGCAGCAGTCAAAGCTTAGAGGCTTGTTACCAACTGTGCTGGAAGCTTCCTCTGCTGTGTGACCTTGGGCGAGCCAATTAACCTTAAGGAGCCTCATTTTCTCCTCCAGATAATGGGATAACCCTACATCACAGGATTATTATAAGGATTAGATGACACAGGTAAGGCTCCCAGGACAGTGCTGATAGATGGGCACCACACTGTAGCCATTATTATTAGGTTCAAAGGGAAGAGTCTTGGCTGGTAAAACCTTGCTGAACATTTTTATGACTTCCAAGGTTCAAGGGGAACCTTCCTACAGCACAATGCATGTGTCCTTCCACTATAGAGTTAATGCCTTAACAGGGGTGCCTGAAACTATCCAGCTAACTTTATTCCCTCCTATTTCTACCATAGGAACAAAACTCTTTGGTGCTTTTGTGTTCTAATGTGAAGCACTAACTGGTAGTCCATCCCAATCATAGTAATATAAGTATTTCTACTTCCATAGAGAATCACATAGTCTAAGAATCGAGAGCTAGAAAGAACACTAGAGATGGTTTTATCAGTCTCTCAATTTGCGAAGGAGAAATAGGCTGATAGGAGTTAAGAAGGAGTGCAGACAGCACAGCGAGACCCCCTGTTCTCTTTAGCCCTTCTCTGCCAGACCTCTTCTTGGCCACAGCTCCTCCAAAATGACCCTTGTAGTTCAGGCCTCCCATACCTGACTGACTATTGGAATTACTGGGAACCTTGTTAAGGCTCCTTGAGCCCACCTGTGAAAATTCAGATTCTCTAGCTCTGGGGTCCAGCCTGGGAAGCTGAATTTTGGACAATCACCCCATGTGCCTCTTATGTACAATCAGGCTGGGACCACAATAATATAATGATGCACATTTAGGACATAGAAGGACTATGTCAACATGAAATAATAGAAAAGATACCCATATTCTCACTGATTCAGAGCAGAGGGACTAGCTGGTATTTCAGATGGCTTTTATGTTTTAGCACCTTTTTCTGGTCCAAACAGAGCATTTTGGTACATGCTCTCGTGTGCTTTACATCACCTCCTAACATCCTTTGGTTTGACTGTTGGTCTTTTCTGGAATGATGTCCTGGCCAGTTGTTCAACTAGATTAATGATGGTGACATGACTGACATTAAACTAGAGGTTAAGTTACCCTGTATTGTAACTTTCGGCTATTATTAAAGGTAACCTAATTTAAGAAATTATGTTACCATCCTTTAACTCAGTGGTTCTACTCTCTTTGGAGAAATTGGAAGGTTTTCCCCCTATTGTGGCATATGTTAAACTCACATTTTTTCTTGCACCTACCAGGGAAATATGTGGCAAATCTGATCTTGGTCCTTACCTTCTCCTTGGCCTCTAGGCTGCTCTTCCGTTTCATTCTAGGAGTGAGTGCTGAGTAACTTCTTTTTAAAATGCAAATCAGACTCTGGCTCCCTGCTTAGATCCTGGGATAGCTTTCCCTATAAGTTCCTTTGTGATCTGCCCTCAAAATTCACCACTCCACCCTGCCCCCTCACTCCTCAGGCCTCTTTCAGGTCCCTGAACTTGCCTAGAGCAGAGATTGCATTGATTCTCCAACATCCATTCCTATAAATTTATTCCAGACCATTCACAGTTAGGGATGGGCTCTGGAATGGACAAGCCTAAACCAAATTGGGCTAATGAGAAGGGAGGGGAATTTAGCAAGGGAGCATCTGAAGAGTATCTTCACTTCTAAGAGAGAGCTGGGAAGAGATAAGTGTGAATAAGGGTGCTAGTGGCAGTTTTAAAGTCTTACAGGATAGCAGGCATGGGATGAAATCAGTGCTGAAAATGGCCAAGTAGAAAGGACCTCATCATATTACTTCACTGCTGAGTCAATCAACCCTGATATTGGGTATATCTCTGGACTTCCTGTTATGTGAGAGGATACATTTCCTTATTATTTAAGGCCTTTTTTCTGAGTAGAGATTTTTGCTTGTAACCGAAAGCATTCTAAACGTTTGATGCTGTTCTCTTTTTCCTTGGCTCTTCCATTGCTCACTTACTATCATGATCCTAAACTCCCTTTATCAGACAAGCCATCTCTTTCACCTGGCACAGGGATTACTCTGGATTCTCCGTATGCCTTTCATAGCACTTATCACCATCTTAAATTATATTATTTACTGTAAACAATAAAAATTGTTTGAGTTTGACTTCCCTAGCAGATGTAAACTCCAAAAGCGTAGATACTTTCTTTTGTTCACCACCATATTCCACCTAATGAAACAGTAGCTGGCACATAGTAGGTGCTCAATAAATATTTGTTGAGTCTTTTCCAAATAAACACTGTTCTGTGAGCAGAGCATTCTGCCCGGTGCTCTACTGTAGGCCAGGGCAAGAAGGAATATAAGAAGTGTGGCAGGTATTTCTTTCCTATTCTAGAGAGTATTCGGAAGGTTGATTGTATCTTTAATTAATATTTGCAGAAAAGAAATAAAAATCTAGAGCAGTGGGCTCTATAATATCAATGTATATATTATTTAGTGTTTTTTGAACTTTAAACCCATAATTCCATTAATTAACATAAAAATCTCCCAGCACTACTCCCTCTGGGAAGCATCTGACACACACCCCCTGCTCCCAGGGTGGAGAGGGGGAAAGGGAGAACCCCTTCCTGGGAACCCCTGTCTCCTGCACATTCAACTAGGAGGCAGGAAGAGTTAGTGAGGTTTGCTTTTGGTCGTTTGAATTACAAATCTAATAGAGAGCCCCTTCTCCCTCCCTTACATGTTCTAGATACATAGTTTGAGAATCATCATTTTTCAAGCAAGCCAAGATTTGGGTGAATTTCAGGAACAATATGGTTTTCCAGTTTGTTTTAGGACCCAAACTGCCTTGGCCTCACAGGGAACGCTGTTATCAGGCACTAGAATGACAATGACCCTTTGTGAATAGCTTACAATGTTCTTGGCTCTGTAGCTGTTGATTTGATTTCATCCTCAGATGAATCAAATGAAATAGGTAGCAATATTCTAGATGCGATTGGATGTCAGACTTAAACGGATGCTAACTAAATTAGTCAAGGCCGGGCCTGCACCCATCCTAAACCTGCACTCTGAGTCATTTCTCCATTGCTCAGAGTGTCATATCGGAGCCCATGTGGCCCCAGTGTCCACTGGGGCAGAGCAGAAACACTCTCTGGAGGGAAAGAAGTGATCGAGATGTCTGCTCTCCATCTCACACCTGAAGCACAGCCCATCTTAGGAGGCAGCTGCCACCGGCATCGCAGCGTTGCGGTGGGAGGTCTCCAGGGAGCCATGCTGCAGGCCCACTTCGAGAGTGACAGCAGTGTCGTTGAGATAAGAAATAATGTAATTCTCCAGGAGAACTGCAGTCTTCCAGCCCATATAAATGATTCCTCTAGTAATTTTGCCAAGGATTATGTGTTATGTGTGCTTGGGGAACCAACACAGTCTGAGAATCCGTCAATATTTCTAGAGAAGGGTGCATGTAATCAATCAAGCATTCAAAAAAAAAAAGTAGTCAATTTTAACAGCAAGTGGTTTTAACAGCAAGTGGTTTTGAATGAAAAGATATAACTATAGTTTTTAATTTTGTTTTCTTTTTCCCCAAGAATCACCCTAAGCAATTTCTTAAAGAATTAAAATGAAATGTTTCTGAGGTAACAAATCATCCAGTCTCATGGCTTGGAGCTTTACCACTCTCCAGCTAATGGGTCTGAAGAGAGATTTCAGAATATTCTTGAGTCTGCTGTAGAGACCCTGAAGCCAGAAGGTAACACAGGGCACTGCTGTCAGGACATAATCGTTTGGGTTCCAGTTAGCCTCTTCATAATGCCCTGGGAGCAAAAGAAGGGGCACACAGGGAAGGGGCAGTTCAGTCAACGTGGGGCAGCAGGGTAAGGGTATCAGGGGAGGGCCCAATGAGTGGGGACTGGCATGGCTAGGCACTAGGTTCACATCATTCACTAATCTCTCCCTCCATTATGCATCAAGATCTGGTTTGGTTGTTATAGTGGCTGTCTTAAGATGGGTTTATTCGTCATTTTATGAAGAACCAAAAGCGAATATCTGTCCTGGAAGTGACATTTTCTTTGGAAAAGAGGGTATAATGATTTATTACCAGGTTATGTATTGTGAAGACTGGCTCAAATTTGTAGTCCTGCAGGAAATATTACTGACAGATAGAGCCTTACCAGTTTCTGAAAAGTATCCATTAATGCCTTTGCTGTGGGAATTATCTTTGAGAGGGAAAGAAAAGAAGAGTAACAAAAGTCTAAGAACAGGGCCAAATGATGCCCTCTGGGACTGAGATGAAGTTATTACAAACCTACCAAGTTTTGAAAGGAGGAGCTGATGGCTTTGATCTTAACTGAACCATCTCAGGCATCTCTGAGAAAGTAAACAATTGTGAGTCCTGCTGGGAGTGGGCTCTGGTTTCCTTGGTTTCTCAATGACTGTGTCTCTTCTCCATGCATCCTGGGTCTTGTTCCACCTGTCACAAATCACATCAGAAATCAATGCCCAGGTCCAAGTTCTTATCCTCCCATGGTATGCAGACCTTCATGCACTAAACATGCCGACTCCTACGTGGCATTGACCCATCCTTCCCTCAGCAATCTAGCTTTCTCCAGGACTCTCCTCCTTTATTCTCCAGCCTAGACCCCACAAGTGATATAACCACTTTTTCTTCAAGATCCTTCACCCCTTTTGCCCTATCTTGTAGAGTTCCGATCCTGGAGCACTCCCATCTATTTTACCTCTCATGTCACTTGAGATTGCATTTAGTTGTATGTGATAGAACTTGACATCAGTGGCTTAATCAAATAGGAGTTTTAGTTTTCTTCCCATAAAAGAAATCTGCAGGGCTGATGGGTACATGTACAATGCTTACAACAGACTCTTTCTTTCTCCTCATTCAGTCTTTGTTAGTATGTGGCCTTTTTCCTCATGTTTGTTGCCTTGAGGTCACAACATCACTGCTCTACTTCAAGCATTATGTCTGCACTCCAGGAAGGAAAAGGGGTAAAGGGCAAAGGGCATGTACCAGCTGAGTGTTCCCACAAACAAACAAACAAATTAAAAAAAAAAAAAAACTTCCTGGAAGAACCACCTAGGAACTTTGACTTATATCTCATTGGCTGCTCGCAAGCCACTCTTGCATACAAGGAAGGTTGATAAATGTGCTTTCATTTGTTGTAGTGCCTCTCTAAACAGAATTGGGCTCTGTTAGTAAGAAAAGTGGGGAGCGGATCTGGGCTAGACAACCAGCTATCTTGTTCCCCACCCCCAGGCTGCTGCAGAGGGGAGCCTCGGCAAAAGCATCATCTCCTGTTCAGTGTCTCCCTCTCTGCCCTCAGTGGTGATGCCACTCCTTGCTACTATTCTTGGCCCTCTGCTCAATCCCACCCAACTCATTGTCCCTCTTTTCACAAGGATATGCCGGCCATCGGGCAAGTCCACTGATATATTTCTTGAATTTCTTGAGACGAGTTCTCCTTGCCACCACCCCATGCCTGTGCTTCTATATTCTACCTCTTTGTTGGCTTTGCCTCATTCATGATTCACTCATGATCCACTGGCACTTAGACTTCAACTTCTTCTTGGCCTCTCAACATGACGGCACATTCTATATCTTTTGGTGAGGACCACCTGAGTTCATATATGTGAAGTGCTTAGAATGGTGGCTGACTGATAGAAATTGCTCCTCAAAGATTAGCTGTTATAATGACTATAAAAAAAAAAGACAAAACAATACGAACACTCTTTGACGCCTTATATATCTGTTTGTGAAACCCAGTTACTCCTATATCCCAGAAATACCAGTTTCAATACATCCTAAGCAAAGATCATCTTTCTCCTCAGGCTTCTTCACTGTTTCAGTGAATGGGACCGACATCCAGTGACTCAAACCAAAACCTGAGGCATCTTTAGTTCCATCTTCTCTCACTTTGTTCCAGCCCCAGAAACTATGATGTCAGTGAAATAAACCTTCTAAATTTTTTTGATTTGGCTCCTTTCTCTCCACCCTATGCTCATGGCTTAGGTGAACCAGCAGCACCCTAATTAATCTCCCTTGGCTTAGGGGCATAGTCTCGTCAAAGCTCTCCTCCACAACACTACCTGTTCAGTACATAAAATGCGGACCTGCATTTTGGTGATCTGCACAACAGTGCTGACAGCTTGTAGTAGCAACATTTCTTGTAGCAACATTTCATTTACTTTCAAGGCAGTTAAGCAAAATTTAAGTAAGAATTTCGTTTTCAAATACTATTTTTTAATGGAAAAAATAAAAGTAGAATGCAATGGTTCTAAGGGCTGAATCTAGTTCTAGAATGTAAGCCCAGTCTGTTTGAGGTAAGGGATGGTATCCAGCTGAGACAGCAGTGCTCTGGTCACTTTTCCCATCTCTGTCCTTTCCTACCACTTGACACAGCTGACTCAACCCTCATTTTGATAATAAGCATTTTGATAATAAGCATTCCTTCCCCTCTTGATGATCAGGACAGAGCTACAGAGTCCAGAGCTGGAACTCGTGATATTTATAAATCTTTGTTAAGCCAGAATCATCCTTGTAAGTATAAGGAGAGACAGTTGTCATTAAGTGGGAATGTTTTTTCAAATAGCTTTCTGATACCAAGTCACTTTTCTAACATCTGTATTAGGCCAGAAAGTGGCCGAGATCATCACTGCCATCTGACAAGCAAGGGAGCTGAAATGCCAGATAGGAAGGTTAGTAGTAGCTTGTTCACACTGGTGGATCCAATGGATTTGAGCCAGATTTGATCCCCACACAACGTTCTCTTTACAGCTTACATTTCTCAGGTAAAGTGCAGCTTGTCATAAACCTGTCGGTTTGGACTATTTGGTGCTAGAGTGTGAAGAGTGAGAGCAGAGTGGTTATGCTATCAAATTAAGGTTTTCAGAATTAGTGGAGAGAAAAATAAAAGGAGAAGAAAAAAGTATACTTACAGAGGTTAGCCTATTCTAGTTCTCAAACACCGATGACTCGCTTTCTTTCTGTTTTTAATCATATTGCTTCTATCAATGTACTTAAATAATGTCTTTATGTTTACTCTGAGAAAGTACATACTGGTTTCAGGCAGAAATGGCATTCTGAGGCGAGAGCTGAGGATCACGTTCTTCTCAGTGGTCAGCATAAGGCTGTGTGGCCCAGGTCTATATAGTGCTCCCTTGTTCCTGAAGAGAAGAAAAGAGAAAGCAGATGGCAGGTTGTGATATACAAATACCAAAAACTGGGGAGCAGTCTGGCAACTGGAGATATATAGCTAACAAAGGGAATAATTATTCCATAACCAGTTTTTCCCTATTATAATATAAAACTCTAAATTTAAAAGCCAAAGGAAAATAATCTGGATATAAAGCCAACTATAGTTTGGTCACTGCCTACATCCTCTTTCTGGTTCTTACAATGCTTTCTCAAGAGAACCCTCTGTCTCCAACCACACCAAGCTACCCTTCATGGATCATGTTCTCTTACACTTCTGACCTCTACGCAGCAGTCCCTAATTCCTGGAACACTCTTCACTGCCTTCTCTACGTGCTTGACTTTTACTTGCATTGAAAGATTCAATTTTCCAGGACAGTAGAGGAAGAATTTCTGTAAATCCCCTCCTCCATAAAAGCAAAGAGAACACTAGCTATAGCTGTTTAACTCAACTTTATCAGAATTCTGGGAATTAACTAGAGATTTGCAACAGTTTGAGGAAACTTTATTCAAGAAAGCTGAATCTTAAGAAAAATAAGATATGTACCCTAATCCCATCCCTCTCTCATCAACTCCATGGTAATCTTGAAAGCCAACAGCTTCAGAACTACGATAGCTAAAACATCAGCAGCCTAGCAGCCACTGGAGGACGCAGAATGGATTTGGAGACCCCTCAAAATCCATCCTTAGAGAATTGTTATTATTTGACCTGTCTGGCCAGTCATTGCAAAACTCCATTCTTAGGACGTGGTTTTATTTCACCTGACTCAAAATTCAGCCTGTATAAACAGTAGTATCTCTAGGTAATTTGATGAAAACAATTAGTAGCATTTGTTTTATATGGAAACTTCCTGTGGCAGTGTTAGAGCTTTGAGCTAAGAAGAAGCTTACAAGAAGTTTAAAAAGCAAAACTGGGTGTGGGAGGACTGTGATAGGCTTTGAAAAGTTCTAGAATATTCTTGGGAATCTAAAAGACAATGTACATGTGCAGGACCGTGTGCCTACCCTGAAAAGATAGAAAGCCTTAAACTCTCACCTCTGGCTGATCTTGAGGCTCTACACCAGCAGTAAGTAAAGGCTAAGTGTTAGTTGTAAGCACTGTATCTGCACTGCATACAGAGTTCTTCAGCAAAAGCTATGGGAACATATTGGTTCAAGGTATCCAAGGAAATCTCTCTCCAAACATTAGCTGAACAGTAAGCTAACCAAGCAGAGTATTCATTGGTCACACATAACAAAGAGTATAAATTTTACATAACTAGTCCATGAAAGTCACTAGGCAAACAAATAGCAACAGCAACAGCAACAACAAAACCTGGAAAAGAAAGAAGGAATCTGAAAAGAAAGGAGTTTCCATATGTTATTATTTATAATGTGTACTTTTCAAAAAACAACTACAACAAAAATAAGACAAGTCAAAGAAATAGGATGATACACCCCATAAAAGGTAAAAAAAAAAAAAAATCAGTTAATATAAACTCTTCCTGAGGAAGTCCAGACAACAGACTTACTAGAAAAAGTTGAAATCGGCTGCCATAAATTCATTCAAAAACTAAAGAAATTATGTTCAAATAATTAAATGAATTGATGAGAATGATGTCTTATCAAATATAAAATATCAATAAAGATAAATTATAAGAATGAACCAAAAAAAATTCTAGTGTCAAAAAGTTAAATAACTGAAATGAAAAGTCCATCATTGCATTCAAGATTATATTTGAACTAGCAGAAAACATAATCAATGAACTTAAAGACAGGTCAATTGAGATTACTAATCTGAGAAACAGAAAGAAAAAGGAAAGAAGAAAAATGAACAGTCTCAGAGACCTGTAGTATACCATCGAGTGTACCAACATATGTATAATGGGACCCCAAAAGAGAAGAATAGAAAAGGTGCAGAAAGAATATTTGGAAAAATAATGACTGAAAATTTCACAAATTTTATGAAAAACATTAATCTACACATTCAAGAATCTTAATGAATTCCAAGTAGGATAAACATGAAGAGATTCACACCTGATCAAATTATAGTCATACTGTCAAAATCCAAGGCAGGACACCAATGTTCATATCAGTACTATTTATACTAACCAAAACATAGAAACTACCCAAATGTCCATTCATAGATGAATGGAAGAACAAAATGTGTTCTACAATGAATAATTATTTAGCTTTAAAAGGAAAAAATTCTGACATACCATAGCATGGGTAAACTTTGAAGACATTACACTAACGGAAATAAGCCAGACACGAAGTGACAAATCATGTGCGAATCCACTTACATGAAGTACATAGAACAGTCAAATTTTACAGGCAGAAATTAGAATGGTGGTTTCAGGGGCTGGGGGGAGCGCGTAAATGAAGAATTATTATTTAATGGGTACAGGGTTTCAGTTTAGGAAGCTAAAATTCTGGAGATGGATGGTGGTGATGGTTGCACAACAAGGTAAATATGCTTAATGCCACAAAACTATACACTTAAAAATGGTTAAAATGATGAATTGTATGTTGTGTATATTTTACCATAATTGTAAGAAAAACAAGACAAAGAGAGAATCTTGAATGCAGAAAGAGAGAAGTGATTTATGACATACATGAGATTTTTAGATTTAAAAGCAGATTTCTCATCAGAAACCATGAAGATCAAGTCAATGACATAATATACTAAAGTATTAAAAGAAAAAATAACCATTTACCAAGAATTCTATATCTAGCAAAACTATCTTGTTAAAATGAACGAGAAATTAAGACATTCCCAAAAACAAAGCAGAGAATTTGTCACTAGACAAAGAATATTAAACAAAATTATCTGGGCTGAAATGAAAGAACACTAGAGAAAAACAACTTAAATCTATACAAATGAACAAAAAACGTTGGTAAAAATAAATGTATTGTTAAATATAAAAGATAATAAAAATGTATTTTTGTTTGTAATTCTTTTTGTCTCCTATATGTTATAAAAGACAACTACTTAAATCAATAATTATACAAATGTTTGAATGGGCTTATAACATATGAGGATGTAATTTGTATAACAATAATAAAAAGCAATGAGAAAGGGAATGGAGCTATACTGGAGCAAATTTTGTATATCATTGAAATTAAGTTGGTATTAGTCTCAGAGAGACTGTTTTAATTGAATATAGATGCAAAAATCCCCTACAAGATATTAGCAGATCTAATCTAGTAACATAAAAAGTATTATGTAACATGATCAACTGGAATTTATCCTAGAAATGCAGGATAGTGAAACATACAAAAATCAATCAGCGTAATAATGAACCATATTAATAGAATAAAGAACAATATTATACGTG
>NW_006442107.1:31085943-31089841 GCF_000325575.1 Pteropus alecto | reverse complement strand
AGAAGAGAACTTTCTTAACCTGATAAAACCCATAGTTAACAAAATTATGAAATCATAATCATAGTGATTATGTTCAGTGCTTTCCCTCTAAGATTAGGAATATGACATGGTTGTCCACTCTCATCCCTTCTATTCAATATTGTACTTGAGACAGGGAAAGTAGGTGAGAAAAGAAATAAACATCAAGTTTGGAAAGGAAGAAGTAAAACTATCTTTATTCACTGATGACATAATCTTGTATATAGAAAATCCTAAAGAATTCACACACAAAAAAAAACTATTAAAACTAATAAATATATTCAAGTTTGCAGGATATAAAATCAATACACAGAAATCATCTGTATTTCTAGACACTAGCAATGTGCAATTCAAAAGTGAAATTAAGACAAGAAAAATGGTGTAGATGATAGAGGCTTTGTTCATCCTTCTTGTGACCAAATTGAAGTTGTGAGAGAAACACAGAGCAAACAGCAAGGAAAGTCAACTAGGATCTAGATGAACAGAAGCCCTACAACTAGAGAGAGAAATAATTAATCAACCTGCAATGGTAGAGGGTAGGAGAGGGCAAAGATGTGAGGCTGCCTGGTCCTGAGCAGCTGAGTGGGACAGAGGCGGTGGCAGAGGCAGCGGGCAGCTGTAAGTGCCTCTTAAAGGAGCTGTGTCTGCAGGCAGAATTTTATGGTGACAGACTTGCTCCATCTGAGCACTAGTGCCAGGTAGGCTGCACAGTGGGCACCAGGGACTTACAGGAGGACACTGAGTTGTCGGAATGAGGGCCAGAGGTGAGGCTCTCTCTCAGGCACAAGTGATAGCAGTATATACATTGTTTCTCTATTGAGCCCTCCTCACATCCCAGTGTGCAGATGCAATGCCACCATAGCTGAGACGTCATCAAACTGGGTAACAGAGGTCACCCCACCTAAAGGATTCCATGAAACTCTGCCTCCTCCAACTCACGGCCTCACTCAACCACATCCAGGTGTGTCCTCGGGGAGTCCGGTGCTCCTTGCTGAACAGCACCAAGACTCACACTGGTGACAGCTGACCTCAGTTTCTAGTGTGGCTTCTTGAGGCAACTATAAGCACAGAATCTGTGGATTCTTTTCTGAAACTTAACAGATGGTTCTGAAGGGGCACACATTGGGGCTAAACTTGGCCTGCAGCTGAACCCCTCTCAGGACTGTGCCACTGGACACCTACTACACAGAGCCATGCTAATAAGACCAAGAGACTTAGGAGCTTTGCTTAGTACACATAAACAGACACAGAAAGGCAGCCAAAATGGGAAGACAAAGAAGCAGAAACCATAAGAGAGAACAGAATAGAGATCCAGGAAAAATGGAGTCAAGCAATCTAACAGATGCAGAGTTCAAAGTACTAGTTATAAAGATGTTCAATAAATTTAGGGGAAGTGTAGATAAATTCAGTGAGAACTTTAACAAAGAGATAAAAAACATAAAAACAGAATAGAAATTATAAAACGGAACTAATCAGAAATGAAAAACACATTATCTTAGATGAAGAATATATTAGAAGAAATAAACAAAGTGGATAAAGAAGAGGAATAAACCACCAATATAGAGGATGGAGAAGCCAAGGACACTCAATCAGAATGATAAGAAAGAAGAAGAGGAGCAAGGAATTGAAAACCTATTTGAAGAAATAATGATGGAAATTTTTCCTAATCTGGTGAACGAAATAGATAGACAAGCCCAGGACAAGCACAGAGTCCCAAACAAGATGAACTCAAAGAGGCCCACACCAAGACATAGCATCATTAAAATGCCAAAAGTTAAAGATAAAGAAAGAATCTTAAAAACAGCAAGAGAAAAGGAATTAGGTTATCTACAAGACTATCAGCTGATTCCTCAAAAGAAACTTTAGAGGCCAGAAGGGCTTGGCAGGAAATATTAAAAGTGATGAAAAGTAAGGACTTACACCCAAGAATACTTTACCCAGCAAGCTATCATTTAGAATCAAAGGAGAGATAAATAGCTTCCCATACAAAAAAAAAAAAAAAAAATAGCTAAAGGAATTTATCAACACCAAGCCAGTATTACAGGAAATGTTGGAGAGACTTCTTTAAGAAGAAAAAAACATTTATCAAAAACAAGAATAAAGAATGGTAATAACTACATTCCTATCAACAAGTACCTCAAATGGAAAAGAATTAAGTGCTACAACCAAAAGATAGAGTGGCTGAATGGATTAGAAAACAAGACCTCTACATATGCTGCCTACAAGAGACTCACTTCAGATTAAAAGACACACACAGACTAAAAGGAAGGAAACAAAAAAGATATTGCCTCGATGGACCTAGAGAATATTGCACTGAATGAAATGTATCAGATAGAGAAAGGCAAATATCACATGATTTCACGTACATGTGGAATCTAAAGAACAAAATAAACAACAACAACAACAAAAATGGAAATAAACTCATAGATCCAGGGAATATTTTAAGGGGAGGGGAATTGGGGGGATGGCAAAAAGCACAAAGGTATTAAGAGGTACAAATGGATATTTGCAGAAGAGACATAGAGATGTAGAGTGTAGCATGGAGAAGATGGTTAATAATGTTGTAATAACTATGTAAGGGGAAAGAGGAGTACTAGATTTAGTGGGATGATTGTTTTTTGAGTTATGTGGATCTCTGATCACTATGCTGTACAACTGAGACTGGTATATTGTTGTATGCCAACTATAATGGAAAAAAAACTCATTGAATTGTAAAATCTAAATATGAACAACTAATTGTCTATTATATTTCAATAAAGCCAGAAAAAAAGGGGAAAAAAAGTGAAATTAAGAAAACATTTTCATTTACCATAGCATCAAAAAAAAAATCATTTTACTAAAGAAGTGCAAGACTTTTATGTACACTGAAAACTACAAGACATTATATAAAGAAATTTAAGAATGCCTGAATATGTAGAAAGACATCTCATGTTTATGAATTATAAGACAATATTGAGAAGATAGCAATTATCCCCCAAATGACCTGCAGATTCAAGTAGTCCCAATCAAAATTCCAAGTGCCTTTCTCTAAAAATTGACAAACTGATCCTAAAATTCATATGGAAATGCAAGGAACCCAGATTTACCAAAAAATCTTGAAAAAAAAGAACAAAGTTTTTTCAAATTTCAAACTTAATACACAGTTACAGTTATCAAGACATATTGTATTGGTGCAAGGATATACATATGCTAAACAGAATAGAATTAAGGGTCCAGAAATAAACCCACATATCCATAGTCAATTGACAATGTTCAGAAGAATGCAAGAGAATGAAGTTAGATCACCACTTCACATCACATATAACTTAAAATGGATCACAGACCCAAATTTAGCTAAGTAGCTAACACTATGAAACTCTTATGGTATGTGAATAATATCTCAATAATACTGTTATACATACATTTTTAGAAGATTCTATTCAAACTTCATCTTCTAATTTTCCTTTATAATTTCCCCGGGCTTAATTAATTATCCTCCCTCCCGCAGCATCCTGTGCTTCTGTCGCTTTCTTATTTCAGTGAGTTGTAATTAAGTAACTTCCCTGCTTTATCTCTGAGTCACCAACACTAAGTACACTGGTTAGCATAGCACAGCAAATAGTAATTTGGGGAGACATGAATGACCTTTCCACTAATGGCTCAGATTGTATCCAGGGTGAGAGTACCAGCTCTGCCAGCATCTGCGGGAATTTGGGAAAACCCTGCAGAACTCTTTGAGTAGAAATTTCCTTATTTATAAAGTAAGAATGATAATAATATCCACCTTGGTTGTCTAGCCATTCTCCACCCTCATTGGTTAAGTAGGTTCCTGCGACCATGGGCTTGAGCTGGAATTTGGGGATCTGGGCTGGCTGAGGAAGCGTGAGTGCCCCTTGCTTCC
>NW_006442107.1:31069562-31085913 GCF_000325575.1 Pteropus alecto | reverse complement strand
CAAGAGTGACTCCTTGCTTCCTCAGCCAGCCCAGATCCCCAAATTCCAGGATCAAAGGGTGATCAGAGGTGAAATCAGAACAGAAACTCCACAGGCAGGCTGGGCAGAAAGATAAGAATGCCCAGACAGGCAACAGGGTATGTGTGGCATGGGGATCCCAGAGCAAGAGGGGCAAGAAGGCTTAGTGGAGGGTAGAAAGCGGAACCTGGAGAGACTTCCTGAGCAGCTGGATGTCATCTGGTGGAGCCTGAAATATTGGCTGAGAATGAGCAAGAAGCAGTCAAAGAGCTGGCTGAATTATGGATGCCTTAAAGGCCAGCCAGACCCCTCATAGGTGAGAAACGGGTGAGAGTCTTAAAGCAATGGTTCCATGTTCCTGTAGGAAATATGGGTAAGAGACTGAAGGAGTTAGAGTAACCGAGTTGGCTGCTGGAGGCCAGGGGAGACTGAAGTGGAAAGCAAGGTGAGGCAAGAGATGCAGATCTAAGCATCATTACATTTCATTGGAGGAGGAACCTTTAGAGGGATATGATGGATGATGTGAGAATGTTTACATGTGCCTGTCATGATGTTAGACATGTTCTATGGACTTCTCATTTAATTCCCATAACAATTCTATAAGAGAGGTACAATTATATTATCATTTTAGAGATGAGAAAATTGAATCTATGAAAGGTTAAGTTGTTTAGTCTGGTTCACTCAACCAAAACATGCAGAGCTGAGAGATACCGGCCAAGTCCTACTCAGAAGGAGGCATCTGCCAGAGGCCTGCAACAGAGGGGTCCCTCTACTGACTTGAGAAGTGTGGGTGTAGACAAAGGACACACACAAACAATGATAGCACTCGGCATATTTCTGGGTCTTCATTAGTTTAGGTTTTGAATCTCAGTCTTGTATTTCCAGCCACTAGCTCTGGATTTGGTAGGGGCAGGAAGAATACAGGATTGGAGTGGGCGTGGCACCAAATCCACGTTATTTCTCTGTGATTAAGCACAGAAAATAATAGCCTGTAAGAGTCTGTTTTGAAAACTCAAAGTGCTTGCCCATCCAGAAACACTGAGCTTTGAAATTCAAAACAACGAGTTGAATTAAATGTGTTTTAGAGCCAAAATAGAAAATTAATCAGCTTATAATACAATATATACCAAGGCACCTGCAGTTTTCAAAAGGAAAGGGAAAAAGCCCACAGATGGAACAGACCATAAAATTCCTGTGATTCTGACAGATGTGTATTATGTGAAAGGAATTGTTTGGGGTCTGTTCTGCCTTTTCTTTTGGAGGGAGGGAAGCGGGGAAGAGAGAGAGAGAGAGAGAGAGAGAGAGAGAGAGAAGCAAAAGCTCTTTGGTGATGATGGGAGTTGTGGGTTCCTTTTCCTTGTGCCCTTGTGTATGTCTCCCCAAAGCCTATGTGGATGATGTGGCAGAGGTTGAGGGGAGAGGGGAGATCTATGGTGCTTAAGTGATTTCTTTATAATCTTTCCAAAAACATGTATCGGTGTTCATGATATTAAACCAAAAGCAGGTAAGCCATTCTATACTGATATTTATAATGTCACTATAGTATGGAACTGATGTGGACAGGATACATAATTTGATGATTAAATAATATCGATTTCACAGTGGAGAATTTATTTTCAGGTTCTGATTAGAAAGAATGAGTTGTGTGGGTCTCATTAACTCACATGGATTACTTTATACATTATAATATTAATAAAACTCTTTCTTCATGTCATCTCTAAAGGAGCAAAGTAGCCAAAATGAGTGATCAGAGAGAAAGGCTTTCTGTCATGAGTCCCCGGTGCTGTGGTCTGCAAACAGGCCTGTGCATGAGACAAACACAGGAACCCTCACAGATGGTCACTGAAGATGCCTACAGAATGCTGGGCATCAGTCATCAGATGGGAGCTGAAGAGATGACCTTGAATTCCCTTACAGTCAGCCCATGACCCTAGGAATCTATTGTTCTTGAAGAGGTTACTTTGTGACCTTCCTCCCAGGACGATTTCCTGCTCCACAAGGAGGGGAGAGACAGAACTTACTGTTTCTGTCTGAAGAGAGGATCCTTTCCCAGTTTTGAAAATGTGCAATCATCGGAATTGCTATTTGCTTAGGTAATCTTTAGCCTAGCCACAGGGATTTTCTGGCTTACTATTCATACACTTTTATTTAAGCTCTCAGTACAAATACCCCTGTGCCAAAACAAAGCAGAGCCTCGGCTAATTGAGTGTATAGATTTAGCCAATTTACCAGAGTCATTAGTACTAACCAGTCTCCGTTCCTCTTAGGCTCCTGCCTGTGAGGAAGGGAGAGGCTTCCTAGGCCATGCCTGTGAGTCAGAGAGATTGGTTGGCCTTATCCATCGTACTCTTGGACTTTAAGCAAGGCGTAAGTCTTTGGTTCACCAGGGAAAGGAGAAGAGAAAAGAGCTTTTAGTTATTTTTTGTTGACTAGCTATGTCCTATGCCACTTGTACATATGTCCTCTCATTTAGTTCTCATGAAATGCCAAAAGGTGAGCATTGCCATCTCTACTTTACATATGAAGAAACTGAGCCCAGGGAGGTTAATCAACAGTCTGATAATTACACAGCTCTAATCCAGAGGTGAATTAGAGAATGGGGCTTCCGTTCTGTGTAGGCAAGGTGATGTGGCTATTGGCCATCGCTACCTTCTCCCATCTCTCCTGAGGAAGGCAGCAACCCCAGTTTCGAAAGAGGGGACTACTTATACTATGCAGGAGAAACAAGCTCCAGCCTAAAGCACCAGTCATGGGCTGCCAGAAACTGAAAAGCTGGCAGCCTTGTAATGTGGACCTTCCCAGTTCCCCTCTCCCTTCTCCACCTTCTTCCCCATCTTTGTCCACCTCATCTAGACGTAAATAAATAATTGGGAAAACAAACATGTCTCTTGAAGTTTACTTAGTTTCCTGTCTCTGCAGACTATGAGAACATGTACATTTTTCCTCTTTGCTGAAGATGGTTTTCATATAAATAAGGAATTCAGAGTGACTCCTTTCACCAATGTTAAAATTCCATTTAAAAGTAAATTGGCTTCCTGAAATATATGTATTGGCAGTGGTGGCCACCACAGCTGCTATTACATTTTATATTTAACATGGTGCTGTTTGCCTTGACAGATTCCATATTTTTTCATACATAAATCAATAGAGTGATGTTTGAAGAATTCATATCTTTCATCATTTCCCTTATTCCAACTCTGCCTTCTGAAACCTATAAAGCAGTGACTTTTTGGCAGATGTCATTTTGTTGGAGACTATTATTTATAGCATTTGACTATAACACTGTCCACTATAAAGTCAAACATGAAATGCTAGGAAAGAGAGCTAGGAATTTGCTTCTGAAAGGAAGTATTCTATTTTTTTAAATCATATATGTGTACATATGTGCATGTGTATGCATATATCTATGAGTGCATGTGTGCTTGTAAGACCAACTATATATGTATGTATATACATGTGTGTATATATATATATTTCATGATCCTCTGACCTGAAGACATGTGTGTATGGCAAGAAGAAACCAACCTAGGCAAGAATCATTAGGCTGAAGGGCTGGGAGAAGCAGGGAATGAGCAGTGGTAGCAGATGGGTGTGTTGGCAGAATGACAGAAGCCAGAGTACATGTGATGAGAAGTGGGGGCATAGGTGGAAGCTCAGAGGAGGTATGAATTTGACCTTTGCTTGTTGAGCTGCACCCTTTGAGATTAAAATTTGGCATTGAAAGGAAGAAAGCTATTTGTGCCTCTAACCCCTACCTCAGCATCTTCTTTGACCCCTCAAGGACGGCTGATCAGATACTCATATTTAGGTTGAAGATTTGGTTCATTTTCCAGTAAGTGAGTAGAGCTTGGAACTATACAGAAGCTCATGGAGACAAATGAGAGTTTCACTGGTTCCTTTTTTTTTTTTTTAATGTAGCTGGAAGGTAAAACTTTGTCTAGAATCTCTTATTTTTTTAAGACCAATGACCCATAATTTGTTGTTATCATAGAATGATATGACTTGTAGCCTTATTTTCAGGAACAGGTTAATCAATTTATAGCAAAGAGTAAGTCAAGAACTCTCTGGAATCTTTTACTGTTTAACATTTTGGACAATGCCAAAGATGCTGAGTCATGATGGTGGTAGATGAGGGCTATAAGTGAAAGCAAGGGTATAATGGGTAGAGTTGACATTTTAAGCCAGAATCTGACCCAGTTTTCCATATTTGAATGGCCCAAAGCACAAGCCAAGTACAGAGATGCTGTAATAATTCTGATATTTCAAGGGGTCTCCATTGTTCCCTTCTTTAACTTGCTTTTGAAGAAAGATTTCTTTTATTTTAATCTGAAATATATAAAAAGTTTACAGAATATTTTACATCTTTCTTGGGTCTTTGTAGTACCTAGATTTTTATACCATTTATTCTTTTCAATAAGTGATATTCATTAGAAAAAGATCCTATGTGACTTAAGTTTTATTCTTTTGCCAGCCCAATGTGTTCTAATTTGGGGGCAACTGTGACTTTCTAGAGGTGAATTGTCTCTGTCCCCTCAACTCCATGATCAGGGAGGAAACCTGCCGGCCCAACAGATAAGGCCACATTTTCAGTTGGGTCAAGTTTGAAGATAAGCATTAACTTTTTTTAGGAAATGAGAACTCTCTGTTCCAGTTCTTATCTGTCGGGACTATCTATATTTGGCCTTTCTTTGTGGAGCAGTATAATCTGAAATTAAGGTTTGTGCAGAGAGAAAAGTTGCTACTCAGTACTGGACAAATGAGTCTTTGCCAGGACCAAACTCAGGCTATTTGAGTTCTGCTGGGATTGGGTCAAAGCCATAGGCAACACAAACGTTCCTTAGCCCTTTGCTAATCATTGTCCTTAATCCCCAGAGACTTAGGAGAAAATTGTGAGAAAGGGTGAGGTTTTAATAGTCCTGGCTCCTTGAGCAAGTGCTCTCTCAAAATATCATCTGGGAGTTTCCAATCTCACCATATAACAACTCTACCAAGAGGCCACATTATATTGGCAGTTGAGGCATAAAGAAGATTCAATCAACCAGGATGAGTGGCTAAGAATTGAATTTAGAGCAACTCATTTATGTTCACTGGCCAGAAGATCACAAAGAGAAACCATCTTGTGAAGGCAGAGAAAACTAAGCCCGTCTGCTCACTGTCCCTTTGATTCTCTAGCTGCTTTACCTAAAGGAGATTGGAAGGCAGTGGATAAGCAAACAGCTGGCCCCAGGAGGTCTCAGGTGAATTTTCACATGAGAGCTCTTTGCTCTTTCCTCTGCTAGTGGAGCACAGAGCCTCCACCACCAAGGTCCAGATCTTTCCCATTACTCGAGATCCAGTTCAAGCCAAAAGTCTCCCCTATGGTTGCCAGGCCATAGTGATCCTTCCAAAATCTTTTGGAACTTAATATGATGGTTTCTTCTGTTCGTTAAGTTTTTATTTTTATTCTATATGATTTTTTTTCCACTAAGTTATAAACATCTTAAGAGTTATTACCATATTTTATATTTCTTTGTACTCTGCATAGAACCTAGCACAGTAACTTGTATATAGCATGTGTTCATACACAATGAATGGATTTTTGAATGAATAGTTTAAAAGGCCAAAGAATAGGAAAACCTGCTTGGATTTTTAGTGAAAAGGAAAAACTAACTCCTCAAATCTTCATCTGAAAAGCTACTCCTGAACTGCAATGAGAGATTCCTTTGACACCTTCTTCGCATATGATCACTCTCACCCACTTATTTCAAACTACAGTTAAATTAGTTAGGAAATAATCTAAATTTAGAAAGCAGGTATATTCTGTATTCCATCAATTCTAAAATGCACATTTTTTTTTCATTTTTAACACTAATGGCTCTTATAATTAGCAGCATTTTTTTTCTTTCTTATGTTATACAAAATAATGGATGATGACTTATAGCTAATGGAATACAGTATGTTTGTATCTATCATTTGTCATATGCCTATCAAGTAATTCATCGATAACTCCATGCAGTGACCTTTACTTGACGGATGAATGTGGATGGAGTCCATAATTTACATCAAACTGTGATAGTCCCATACCCTATTCCTTCCCCCTGCTGCCACTGACATGCATATTCTTAGGTGTCTCCTTAGAGCTTTCAGAGTGTTAGTGGGCTCAGAATTGGGAAAGAGAAGTTTGCATAAATAGAAAGAGTAGTAAGGAAAGCGTATCCAGACATAGCCAGGCTCAGGCACAGCTGATCTGCTTGTCATCCCTACTTATATTTCATCCTCCCTTTATTATTTCTCTATGTTCGCACAACCTGAAACTTTACCAGTCTGTGATTTATTGGTATGTTGTGAGTAGAAACAATCATCTACTTTAAAAACACAAATACCTGAGTTAGTGACTCAACTTTAGTGTGTCTTAATCTATCTAGCTTCTTCTTACTAGTCAATTGAGATCTGCAACACCAGTGGGGGTTCGGGATATGGAAGCATGGGACGGGTGGCATAAAGAACTGAGGGGAATTAAACAGGTTATTCTGCACTAGTCTTCTTTTAATGTGGACTGCTTTGGCCTCAGTGAAAGCCTGAGTATGCTGAATAGAGGCATCTAGTGAGGATAGATGAAATTGGAAGTTTACAAACTGACCTTATACAAGGAGCCAAAGAAAACGCTTCTTTATCTTGCTTCTTTCTATAGCACATATGTAGTGAATAAGGCACTTTATTTGGCTGTCTAGCCTCCTCCCTTCTTTATCCTTTTTTATTCAGGTATTGTTCCTTCCACCTTTTAGTCCAGGAGTTTCAGGGAGACCTTACATCACCCCCACCCCCAACTGGCTGAAATCAATGAATACATCGCATCTCAGATAAAATGTTTGGAAACAAACATATGACCCAATTGGGGAAAATATGTTTTTGAGAAAGCATCTTTTCTCTGCTTCTGAGAAAGCTAGTAGAAGAAACACTTCTACTTACTTTGAACAAGGTGGTATAAGTTTGTGGTGTCTCCTTCTCTTTTAGGGTTGTATAGATTTTTGTAAGTTTACCTGGAAATTTAACAAACATGTATATCATTTTTTATAATAGAAAATTTTTATCTTGGAAAGAACAGTTAACTTAAACAAACTTTTGGAAACCAACCTGTTCATCAATTAAGAGTAATAGTAGCAATTTTTGAATAATAAGAGTCAATGATATGTATCAGAGAAATGGAGAATGTTTTCTATAATACTTCAAAAATTCTAGAGTGACATTGTGTCCTGAAGTGATATATTAGATTAGAAGGAAATGACACTCTGATATTAAAAAGAAGCTAAAGAAACTAAAGTAATTTATGAAGTGTTAGCAGCTACCTTCATGTTAACTCTCATTGTGAAGGCACTAAATTACTCTGGACACTTCAGCATGGCATCCTGTGAAAGTATTAGGTGCATAGTCCAGTGGTCGAAAGTGGAAGCTCTTGGGGAAGAGTCTGCCCAGTACATTGTAGAGCAGATCTCTTTCAACCCAATCTGGCCCAGGGAGGGTGTTCCGAGACATCTGAAGGTTGAGATCCATTTGGATCCAAAATGGTCCTGAAGGGTTTGCTTTATCTGTAGGTAATCTTCACATTAGTAATAAATAAATAAAATAATGATAACGGCCAATGATTTTAGAGGACTTTCCAGTCTGTGAAGTGCTTTTACGCACATATCTCAGCTGTGTTCAGGGGAGATGGTCGTCTTGTTCCACAGAGCAGCACACATGGGGTGCTCAGGGGCCCGCAGCAGAGCTGGGATTCCAACAGCTTTTCTCACTCCCGAATGTAAAACTCGGGTTTATTAACTAGTCCAGATATTTTCATTTCATCTTGCCTTGAGCTTTACCTAGAATTTTAAGAGCACCAGGTGTGAGTTCCTTTGTTTTCCATCTTCTACATCTTTGCAATTACCTGTACTCGCTCCATCTTCTCTTGTCTTAACTGAAAAATTATCACTCCCATATCTAGAGCGAATTTGCTTGCCTGTGTGCTTCCCTAAATCATCTTTGGTTTCTTTGTCTCCTGCCTTCTTCCATTTTGTCTCCAAACGTGTTGAACTCTGCTCTATACAACAAACAAAACTATTATCTATGGTCATTATATTTATTCCTTTTCTTCCTTCTCTTTCATTCTTTTAGAAATAGCAAGCTTTGCCTACAGCCTCACCTGGCATCCTTCTTCCTTCACCAGATACCCAGCCTTTCTCCATGAGTTATCATGGTTCTAGATGTATTTCTTCTTCTCCATGCCCAAAGAATCTATCCTAATTCAAGCCCTTATTACTCCTGTTATGGACTGAATTGTGTCTTCCCTCAAATTCGTATGTTGAAGTTCTAAAGTAGCCATCCTTTATTCATGAGAAATATGTTCCAGGACCCCCAGTGGATGCTTAAAATCTTGAATTGTACCAAAGCCTATATGTACATACATACCTTTTCATCAGAGGAAGCACTTTATGTCCCCTCTTTGGCACATCGCCAGCATAACTACTCTTGTGCTTTCGGACCATAAGTAAGTACAGTAAAGGTTACTTGGACACAAGCATTGTGATACTGTAACAGTGATTCCGATAACCTAGACAGCTACTAAGTGACTAATGGGCTGGGGCATGCACAGAGTGGAGATTCACACTGGACGAAGGAATGGTTCACGTCCTGGGTGGGTCGAAGCCGGTCGACATGAGATTTTATCATGCTACTCAGAATGGCGTGCAATTTAAAACTTAATTCTGGAATTAATTTAATTCTGGAATTTTCTATTAATTATCAGACTGCAAGTAATTGAAACTGCAGAAAGTAAAACTGCGGGTAAGAAGGGAGTACTTGGACCACAGAATGTAACAATATTTGGAGATAGGGCCTCTAAAGGAATAATTAAGGTAAAATGAGATCATATGGGTGGGGCCTAATTCTATATGAGGGCTGTCCTTATAGGAAGAGGAGATTAAGGTACACACACACAGAAGAAAGGCCATGTGAAGTCAAAGGAAGGAATCAATATCTTCAAGCCAAGAAGAGAGGCCTCAGAAGAAGCCAACCCTACTGACACCTTGATCTCTGGTTTCCAGCCCCCAAACCTGCAAAAATAAATGCCTGCTGTTTGAGACACTAGTCTGTCATACTTTGTGACGGCAGCCCTAGCAAGCTGATATAACCCCCAAACTGTAATTAGCTTACTGACCACTTCTCATGCCCCTTTTTCTCCCCTTCCAGTGACAATGTCCTTCTGTTTGACTAAGGACAAGAATAACTTCCCTAAGACACCAGGTGGACTACAGTACACTCCTTCTCAAAAAATTTCTACTTGAATTTTTGCTTCGTATATACTCAACTATTTGCCACGTCCCTCCATGCTTTTCCTGTGTGTACCCCTTCCCTGCCATCTCTTAGCATCTCTGTGTATGAATCCCCATCCATGTTTCAAGGCCAAGACCAAATGACACCTCCAAAAAGTTTTGCCTTAACTTCTCCTTTCTTCTAAATTCCGAGGAAAGTAGCATGCATTCTACTCATCCGGCACATAACCCGCCTGACTTAATCTTATAGTGTTGTGTATACTGTGTGTAACTTAACTCCTCAACTAGATTCTAATCTCCTGGAAGACAAGGATCAATGTTTTATGGTTTGGGGTTTTTTGTTTGTTTGTTTGTTTGTTTGTTTGGTATTCTTTATATTCTTGCCAGAATGTTTTATACATAGCAACTGATCAGTAACTATTAGTAATAAATTAATAAATCGAAGTACACTTAAAAGTATCCACTGTTTCCTCATTCCTAGGTAATAAAAATAATATTTTGAGGAGTATATAAATGTGGAACCTAGTTCAATGTTCAAAAGTGGACCTTATTTATTTGTATATACCTATTGTCTTGGTTTTTATTTATCTACCTCCTGTGTCTTGCCTGCAGATTGTTTTATTTTTTTATCCAGTTATGAAGAAGTGTTGGTATAGAATACTGTTCTACTTCACTTGGTTCTCATTTAATTACTTTTGTAATGTATTCATTGCATTATATGAAGTAAGCAGCTCCCCTATAACTTCCGTGATTGAATGTATTTAGTTCATGAAGATTAAAAATGGATAGCAAATCATTTTTATTATCATACATGTGTCATTAAGGAAAGTATGCAATTGCTTTGTAACTTTTGATTCAGAGAGAATTTCCTTTTTGTTTACTGTGCTACGAATAATTCTCCTACTCCCTCCCCACCCTTACTCTTCTCCAGAATGGTTCTGGCTTTGGCAGTTCTTGCTGGCTAGACAAATGTATCACTGTGATTGGAAAATATCACAAGAGGGATAGTTCCAGGTTTGAAAATAGGGCAATTAGCTCCCAGCATGAAAAGGTGTGTCAGATGTTCCTGAAACTGAGTGACAGATAGTGTTGGCTTGAGCCAGGCATAATACCCAGGGCTGGAATGGCCACGTAGGATGCTCCCCTGCATGTTTCTGTCAGAGAGGATGACTTTTGAACTGAATTCCACTGCTCACCCTGGGAGAACTTGCTAGTAGTTGTGCAGGGCTGGATACATATATTTAAATATTCATTCTCCTAGTGTTTCACTTACTGGTATGAGGAATTCACTGCACAAATGATATATTGGCTGTTCAAAAAAATTACCATAGCAGACATTCAGCGTGGGTGTGAACAGCTGCCCCTTCCTTGGGAAAGCTGCTTTTCCTCAACTCTGTTCGATTCCTGGTAGCCTGCCTGGAGATTCACAGCACCATCCCATATTCAATGATTGGTCACAGCAGTGAGTGTGCCACCCTCACCAGCCAGTAAGAGACCTTCCCTTGGAACGATATATACCGAAGAAGAAGGGAGAGGTTCTTTTTCTCTGGGGTTGCACCATTGACATGATATAAATCTGATTTTAGCAGTGCCCCATGCCAAGTGGATATAATTTGTTTCAATTAGAAGAGAAAGAAGAAGCCAATTTACCAAGATAAACAAAAGCAAACTGGAGAAAGAGAAAGAGGGAGAGAGAGTATGATGACATTATTTGTATCTCTGTACCCAGCCTTCCCCTAAGCCATAATCCTCTTTTATTTATGTACATATTAGGCTGAAGAGCCAGCTTCTGGAGAAGAAGGTGGGTGTGGAAATATGAGACACTGCCCTGCAGGGAGGATTGCCTCTCTGTCCTCCCTATGCAGGAGTTGCACTTGGATATGCCAGGGAAGGATGTCAGGGGGTCAGAAGTAGCCACATGATGTCCTGGATCGACCTCATGTGATCTGGGATGCTCAGTAGGAAAGCCACAGTGATTGTGCGTGGCTCTCCAGCACATAGTTTTTGTCCAAGACTCTTTCAATCTAGTCAAGAGATAAGACACTCAGAAACAGATCATCTGGGGCACAATGTGTCAGCCCACTAACATTCATGGTGTGTTTATTGGTGCTTTAGGACTGTGTAGAGGAGAAGACAGGTGGGGCTTATAGGGTCACTGAGGGATCTTGGTGCTGGGGTCCTTGATCAGGGCCTTGGAGGGTTGGAGTGTGTAGTCTTTAAGTGACAGGATAAAATTATTCTCTCCGCCCTTTAGGCTTTTAGAATAGCTGGAAGTGTTTGATTCCTACTTTTCTTGAAGGTTTCAGATTTTCCTTTTTGTCTTACTCTCTAATTGGCTCAAGAACTACCAGGGCCATGCCAGAATTAGAGGGCATACCCTGCACTAATTATGTTCTGGGCCAAACAGGGGTACCAAGCTCTTATGGCTATAGAGAGAAGTATGTTGCTTTCCAAGGTGGTCAAATGGGAGCATGCTATTACTTATTCTACCCACCTCACAGTGACATTGTGACAAATCAATAGGACAATCCAAGTGATAACACTTAAGGAAAGCAAATACTGAGTATTATCAATCAGTGCCTCTAAGCTCTGACACCAAATACATTACCCAAACAAATAGACCATAGCCTTGCAGAGTTGGTCTGCATGGTTCAGCATGGTACCTTCTCAGAAATGCTATAACCAGGACTAGGTGGCCTCCATCCAGATGGTTATTCTGACCATTGAATGATCCTTTTATTTTTCAGTGTTTCTAAGGAAAGCACTTATTCAAGAAATTGTGAATGAGAAATAATAATAAAACATTTCTTTAACACTCTGCAATTTATAAAATTATTTTATAATTTTAAACTCATACATTTATGGGTTTGTTCAGGGCAGTAGAGACCACTTTAGTAGGTCAAACAGGAAGGGATTGGGGAGAGGGAATTAGGTCCTTATGAAACCACTGGCAGCCTGAAAGAGGAAAAATCTGGGACCACTGTAACTTTCAGGTTTCCTGTTAGAGTTAAGAGCTGATATCGCTCTGAATCAGGGACCTACGGACGATTACTGCAGGTCTCCTAGATGATCTTCTGTAGGCCTGAGGCAAACAAAATATCAAGCTGCCGAATAACTCCTGTCTGGCGAGACCACAACCATGACTTCCAGAGGACAAGACAGAATGGCTCCTGTTACCCTTTCACTTGCCAAATTTCAAGTGAATTCAACTCATTGATAGAATTTAAAATGTGTGCAGAACATTCCTGGCAAGGGAGAAGAAGAAATGCAGTTTCCAAGTTTCTGGACTGTGAAACATGAGGAAAAAACATAGAAAGAGATACATTGCCAACAGATAACACTCAGCCCAACCTCCATTGTAAGTATTTCCAGTTTGGTGTTTTCCCTTTCCACGCCCTCACCTTCCTAACTTTCAGCCGCTGTACAACTCTGACTGGTGCTCGCCCATTTTTGCTTATTGTCCTAGGTAAATGAATTTCCTAAATAAAAAGCAATGACCAAGTGGTCTTCAAAAATAATTCTCAATTCACTCCTGTCTTCTCTTCTTTGGACCCAAACCTCCCTAATAATCCTTCCACTTCTACTTTTCTTGAATTAAAAAAAAATTGCATAAGTCAACAACCTAACAAAGAATGAAAATGCCAATACGTGTCAAATTTATTAGGTCTGATCAGAGGTGTTAGCATTATGATGAAAATTGTTTAAAAGTGCATTAATTCAATTCAACATGCCCATTTACATTTAATAAAAGACACATGATGACATTCTGACATACTTTTCCTCCACTTGGATTTGATTTGTGTGGAAAGTAAAACCATGCTAAGAAAATATGAGGATGTAACAGGGGGAGGATGAAATGATAGAATGAGGAAATTTTATTTGAATTTTCAAGCAAAATAAAGAAATAAGTTACATTACTTTAAGTGAAATTTTATGTCACATTGGATCTATAAAAGGAAATGAGTCAACTGACCACATTCTCCCCTCTAGGCCAGGAGCCACACGATGGAGGACCAATCCCTCAGTCCCATGGTGCTTCTGTCCTGGGTCGAAGCCTGTGGGGTAGGAGATTGAAGTTCTGAGAGTGCTGGTGACTCAGCTATTGTCTCTATTCTCTACTCTATGAGGCCCACACTGGCACTTCAAGTCGCATCACTGCTGTGTTCTCAGCATCCATCAGGCTCTGCCAATGGGAGGCACTAGAGGGAGGAGGGAGGAGGGCGGAAGAACTTGATCTTCCTGTTGGCGCTCCATTCCTTTCAGTGTCCCCCTAACTGCATTGCAATTCTTCATCCCAGCGCTGGCAATTCCTCTCCGTCGCAGCAGCCGACTCCAGTTTGCAATTTTTCCAACACTCACAAAACTGCCCTCATGCCATAGACTCAGAGACCTGCCCCAGCTGAGCTGAGACTTCTTCTCAGAGGCCTAGACCTAGCACCACAGGCCCCTGAGCTTTCAAAAATGATATCCCAGCCACAGAGGTAGCAGCCACTGTCACCACCCCCAGATATCTTGCTATTCTCCTTTTGTCTATTTACTTAACCTAGTTAACAACTTTATGCATAGTCTACAATTCTTTATATTAAATTCTCTCTCTAAAATTGTGTGATTTCTGTCTCCTGACTGGACCGTGACCAACATCATAAGCAAACAGCACTTTTGGAATTTAGGAGGCCTTGTACTTGCTAAATGAATGAACTAACAAGTGAACCAACATTCTCAGAGCTGTTTAGTAGCTCATTGCATGCTCCGTGAGAGTGAACCAAGGTGCTTCCTGGGAGGCCAGCAAGGTGTCCCAGGGAACTGAGCCCAGCACACAGACTACTTTCCTTGTGCCCCTGCTCCCACCCAACTTTCTGGATAAGGCCTTTTCTGACTCCCTCCTCTGGGTTCCCTTGCCTCAGACAGAGAAAGGCAGTGGGCACAGTCTTCACACCCAGAATAAACCTGCCCTCTGCCAGAGGGTGCCTGCACAAGACCACTTGGAGCTATCCAGAGGGACACCTAGTTCTGCATGTAAATACAGCGTTTCTGTCATCTGCCAGACCTGCATTTACAACTAACTCCCAAACTCTGGCAAATGTCAAACCTCATACCCAGCTCTAGGAAAGAAGCCCGGGGAGAAGTCGGGTCTACTGTTACCCAATTGAAGTAACACAGTAAGAAGCAAATGAACCTGATTAAAGAAAATGGAGTACATTTCTGTCTTGCCAGAGAAAACTATATATAAATAAAAATTTTAATGCACCCGAAAATTTCCCTTATTACTGCCTTGTTTAAGAGCTGGAATCCTAAGATGAGAGCGCCACCTGCTGTCTATTGTCAGACCTGAAGTCGTGGGTACTTCCAAGCTGATACCCAGAATTGGTATAATTATGGACAAAAACGTTCTATGTCAACCTTGTATAAAGGCATGTAGGCATGGCAACCTAAGTCATTTAGTTTCCACAAGATGTTTGGCCCTTCCCAGAGCAGATAAACTTTCTGCAAGTCCAGAGTTATTCCAGGGAGGCATGCTCTCAAACTCCTAGCTCTTTGAAAAGTTACTTCAGTGGAAGATTGGAAGTATGCCACACTTTCTGGCAAAACTCTTGGCAGATAAAACCAAAACTAAACAGTTAATGTATGGAAATAATAATTAGACACAGGAATAGATATAATAATTAGATACAAGAATCTGTTCCATGAAATCAGTGAATCGTAAGATGTTAGAACTAGTTAGAACTTAGAATATTTTTTTTATAAGAGTCAGAGAGCAAAACTTAAGCATAAGTAAAGTGATTGACAGCTTATAAATGACATTTTAGGGTATTGGAGAAGATGGTGCTATGAAAGAGTTTCGAAAATATAGAGTGGTGATGATGATGATAATGATGATGGTGATGGTGATGATAACCCACCTTTCCCAATTATTTTCTGAAACTCTTTAACAAGAGACATAGCTCTTCTACACAAAAAATTAAAGGTGAGGATTAAAATGCAAATACTTCAGAAAAGAAGAAAACACAGGCTTGCATCTGTTACTCTGAAAAGCAAAGGGTTTTAAATTAAATTCTTTCCAGAAACAAGTTTTAGAGTGGTGCATGTGTGCAAATGTGTGTCTAGCTTGACTGAACTAGAGATGAAAAAAACCTAAATAAATTGACAATGGCAATCAGGACAAGAGGGCAGAAGGAAACACAAAAGACAGGCAGCATCAGACCAAGCACAGCTCATCAAAATGTGATCGGACAGGTGATCTCAGATATGCACAGTCCAAAGGTGAGACACGCCTCTTTGTGACCTTGCCAGCACAGCCCCTCCACCTGTCGCCTGGGAAAGTGGAGGAGGAGCCCATGATAGCTGCCCTCCTGCTTGCAAAGCCAACTATGCATACCGCCTCCAGGATAACCTGATACTACGGTCTCCAATGTGAGAGGCCTCGTTTCCTCTTTCCAACTTTTTACTGCTTCATTTTTATTTCAGGTCTAACTTATTCCACAACTTTGTGATAGATACGTGATTTATTCCCTGTCCTACCACCAATAAATTCCCCATTATGATCCAAATACATCCATGCCATCTCTTTCTGTAATCTACCATATAATTCATCATAACTCTGTTCACTGGCACATGAGCAGAATCAAGTGATATTCACAGGAGACACCACAAGACCTTAAGGTGCTTCTAAATCATCAATGACTGGATTATGTTCAGTGAAATTTCAGCATCAAGTATACTTTCCTATAATCCAATTTCCTAAAATTGAACATCAACATTCCTAATTGTGATGTTTGGTGACCCGCTGTTAAGTGTGATATCAATAACCAGAATTCCTCTTCCAAGCATGCTCACACATCATTTGCAAGAGAAGCCAATCAAGTCAGATTAATTTCTATGCTGATATGACATTTTCATTTCAATAATAATTTAAGACTTTCTCGGTAAGGGAAAAGTACCTCAAGGTAAACCTCAAAAAAAAAATTAAAGAATATCAAAGCACATCAGTCATAATAGATATTTTCATGATATTGATAATATCGACTTGGTATAACTGTTTGGAGAGC
>NW_006442107.1:31046946-31069329 GCF_000325575.1 Pteropus alecto | reverse complement strand
TAAGATATCTTGCCTTCTCTGAATACTTAATCAAAAATTGCCTCCTTCTACACAACCTCTTCACCCCATATTACTATCTACACTGTTAACTTGGATTTTTTTTCCCATAACAGTTAACACTATCTGAAATAATAGATAATGGTTATAATGCAAAATGATATAATAAATACACCACTGCTATGCATTTCTTTCCTTGCTGGTGTTCTGCTTCTCCCAGAAGAAAGTAAGCTCCTCAAGGAGAGACTTTGTTTTATTTGCTACTGAGTCCTCAGCGACTAGAAGCACAAAGGCAATGTTTGGTAAATATTTGTGGATCCAGGAATGATGGTCGAACAGATCTATGTCAACATATATTTTGTTTTTTTAAAAAATATATTGGCTTATTTTTCGCGTTTTAAGGAACCCCAGATGTTTCTGGTTTATGCCAAATGATTATTGACATTTAGTAGGTGCTTTAATTGCTATGTACGATACATTTATAAACATGAAATATGTTTAAGCCATATATATCTTCCTAATGCATTCATTTCCTACCAAATTTTAAATCTCACGTTATTAAACACATCCCTTGGACAAGTGTCTTTCACTTTCTAGTCATTGCAGCCTTTCACATTAAAACAGATAAACTCCAGAAATATCATTAAATTGAAACAGGTCCCAGACATTGATGTTGAATGACCTGCTGTGCAACTATTTATTGAGTGAATACTGTATGCCAGACACATCCCAGCACTTTGCATGTTTTATTTTAACTACACGAGAACTCTAAAAATAATGGTTATCCTTATTTTACAGATAAGAAAATTGAGCCACAGGCCAGTTTAATAACCCCGAGGTTTAACATCTACTAAATGTTAGACCCTGGATCACAATCTTCTGACTCCTAAATCCAGGCTTTTCCATAACCACTCATAGGTGCACTTTGTGTTGTATGAGATAGTGTACAATAAAAATTATTTAAATGTTTTCCCATATAAAAATAGAATACAAACCATGTTGTTTATATAAATCAGTAACATCAGTTTGCCAATAAACATGACATTTCCTGCCATTGATTAGGTATTCAAATACTAACTTATGACTGAGCCACCTCATAAGTTAGGGTGGGTCAGGCAAGACAGAGACAGCAGGGTGCTACGAGTTACAAGTGCTATGAGTTCGCAGGTGCTATGAGCTCTGGGGTGCTATGATTTCAAGGGAGTTATGAGTTTATGGGTGCACTGAGTTCAGAGTGCTGTGAGCTCAGAAGTGCTATGATTTCAGAAGTGTCATTAGTACAGAGATGCAATGAACTCAGGGTGCTATGAATTCATCACAGGGCTGCGTTATGACTTTCATGAGCCCCAGGCATTTTTGCCTCTGTGCCTCTTCTTCTATAAAATCTTAAAAATTATATTGTATGAATATATTGGTATAAGATAAATATAATAGAGGGTGATTCATTATTATATATTTGTTATTATATTCTGTTTTCTTCTGATTTTTAAAAAATATAATTTAAGCATTTTCATGGGTTCTGAAAACTATTGTGGGCCTGGGCACTGTGCATGTTGTGCCACATGGATAAGTTGGCCCTGGTTCAGAGGGTTAGAGCAGCATGCCCCACACAATTATATTTCTTCTGCTTCTTGAATTCCCACCATTAGAAAGTTATTTGTTTAAATCGTATATCTATTAAGGTATAAATGTCATTGGAAGAATAGACCTTAAGTTAGTACCTAATATATGATTTAAATTGACAAGAAAAAATGACCCGAGTCCACCTCCCCAGTCTACCTTCTGAAAAAGAGACGAGATGCTTGGAGCAGAGTCAGGCTTGGCAGAGGGCCTGCTGAAGGGGCTCTTGGGAAAGAAGTCACACCTGCCAGCTTCCTATAGTTGACCAAGGGTTTGTCCTGGCGATATCCTGGATGGCTGTCTGCACCTCAGAGGTGTTGTTGTTATTGTCATATTGCATGTTTTCTCTAAATATAAAAGCTACATATGTTAGAAGCCAAAAAATATTGGCCCATTTGGGAGTCTTTTTCTCCTAACCTTCCTGTCCACATTCATGTACACACGCATATTAAATTTTGAATCATACTGTATATATGGATAAAATTCTACATAGTTTTCCTTGTCTTTAAAAATTTCCTGGTTTTTTAATGGCTCTTCACTAATGCTATATTTTAAGTTTTTTGTTAAAACACTAGGTTTTGCCTACTTATGTCTTTTCCAAAGACTTGGAAGTCATATCCTACTCTAAATCTATAAAATTTTAAGCTATAAAAACATATCTTCACATATATTTCCCTAACTACCAGGGTAAAACCATGACATGACAGCTTTTGTGTATCCCGCATGCGATGTTTAGCATTGCTTTAATTCAACATCACCTCCTATATCCTGTACTTTATTAATAAAATCTAGAATTTTAGCCCAATTTGCTCTTGTTAAATTACTATTTTTCTATAGCTCTATATCAAATTTGAAATTTTCAGTATGTTGTCAAGCTAAATTTATAACTAATTTATATGTTTTATGCTGTATTTAGCAATTTGCTTATTCACCTTTAGGCCTTTTATATCACAATTATCCACTCACTAATAGTGTTTAATTTCTTGGTTAGCTAGAAGACATCTCAAGCAATTTTTACAGAATAATACATTGCCTATGTCTTAAACTTTAAATATTCTGGAATATCTTTCAGTTATCTTCATATAAAAAATGTCAACTGGGCATATATATTGGGGTTGCAATTGCTTTGCTTCAAAATGGCAAATGTTCCAACATCAGATTATGGTATTTAATGATTCACTGAGACCACCTAATTTCTGAACTTCTGTAGGTAATCTATTTTTTTCTGCCTGAATGCTTGTTGGATTTTTTTCTCCTGACCCTAGCAATTCAAAAATATTATAATGACATCTTATGTCACTGATGCCTCAATTCAGTGACCTCTTTCTAATTGCACAGTCAGGTCATTTTTTCAGCTTGGGCTCAGGAAACTAATCTCCGCTCCCCTCATTATGTCTTTGATTATAATTCCATCTGTTCCACTTGTTTTGCCTTCTTACTGGGGAACAGCCCTGACTTCTCTCTGTCTCTCTCCCTCTTCTTAACCACATTGCATGCTCGCCTATGCTATACGTTATGCTAATTTCTCACACATATTTGCTTGTTATTCCCCCACAGCACTATGAGTAGATATCATATTCATTTAGCAGATAAAAGATTTGTCCAGGTCCACATATGCAATACGTGCTGGGTGCCGAGCTTAAAGGACACGTTTGTGCCCCCAAAGCTCATGCTCTTTGACCTACATGCTGTACTCTCTTCCTTTCCTGTTGATCCTACCTTTGTCTGGTTTTCACTTTGATTTCCTTTCTCTCCAGTTTGAGAGAGCATCTCAAGTTTGTCTTCCTCACTGCTGATCATGGTTTGTGGGGTGTCATTTATGCTCCTAACTGTATCCGGGTGGATTAATTCAACATTGAATGTTTAGTTTCTGGTAATAGTTCTTTTTCTATCTCTTTTCTTCACATTATGTCTTGGTTCCATATCAGTTCACCTTCTCCCTTTAACATTTTGTTCCTGTTTCAAAAAGACAACATGATTTTTCATCCTAAGAAGGTTGATAATTTTTCTCTAAAATCTTTTAGTGATGTGGATAGAAAAAGATTGCTTCCAGTAAAATTTTAGCATGCAGTTCACTTCCTTTGGTCTGTAAGATTTTTTCAAAGACTCCTCCCGTTTCCTGTTTGCTTGTCCAGGAGCACAGAGCTCTGGCTAACACAAAAGAAGAACAGGCACACGCCCAGGTCCCTGTTCCCACTCTGTGCACTTGGCCACTCCTAGGAGGAGCAGGGGACATGTGCAACTTTCTATCAGTTGCCAGTGGTTATGGAGCTTGTATCCAGTATATCTTTCCTACCCTCACTGTCTGACTTCTGATCTTTTGTAAAATTTGAGGACCTGAAAAGTAACAGCCCTGCCACCAGGACTCTTCTGGACTCTGTCTTGTTTGATTACGCTTGGTTGAAGGCACTAATCTCTCGAAAATGCTGCGTTCTCTCTTAGATACCAAGACTTATCTAACAACAGAAGGACTTATATAGAGAGCAGGAAGACAGAATTTGACTGTGTTGAAAAGTAGCACCTAAAGAGTCAAGGCATATGCTTCTTATTTGTTATAGATGCAGTTTCTGAACTGGAAGACACTGGGGAGGGCTGAAAAGAATGTCTACCTCCTCACAGCCAACAGGACCACTCCATTCCTGGGGGCCCAGCTGGGAGGAGCTAACTACTGCATTCTCCACTAAATCCATTAGTCCCACAGTTTGTGGAAATTCTTCTCAAACTCTAGCAAGAGATTGACTGTTGGTCCTAGTGATGGGGGTTGTGAATATATTACTCTCTTATAAATTGATAGTTACTTTAATGGGAGTTTAAGAGATTAAATCAGAGCTGCTAGACAGATGACCTTTTAAATTAGAAAACTTCCTTGCATATCACTTCCCCCGATGACAAAAAAAAAAAAAAAAAAAAATCACTGAATCACTAATTCCAAGAGAACTTAACATTGAAAGTTTAGGTGTCCAGGAGTGACATCAGAAGTATGGCAGAGTGAGGAAGCTCTCTGCATCTCTCCTCTTGAAACAACAATGAGCTGAATATCTACAACTCATCAAATAATACCCAACCTGCATACAAACACATCTGAGAGATCTGCGCATCAGAGCATCAGAAGGTCAGTATCGGATGAGTCTGGGTGGTAGACTGGGAGAAACAAAGGAGCTGTCATAGGCAGCCAGAGCTCCCTGCATGAGGAAGAGGAAGGAAGATTTTGCAACCAGTTCCCTAAACAGCCCTGCCTGAGTGATCAACATGTTCCATGCAGCAAAGCCCAGGGATTAAGGCAGAGACTGGAATGGGGACCGAATGCAGAGGGTCTATAGCTGTGTCTTAGCAGCCACCATTGCCAAGCAGGAGGCTGAGTCATGGAGCCTGGCTGATCCCCCTCCTCACATCCCATATCCTCTCAGAGCTAGTACATGGAGCCCAGGGGAAACTTGTGCAACTGGTATTGAAACATGTGCTACAGCCAGTACCAGAGACAGGTGTGGTGATATCAAAGCAGGACAGCGAAAACCTGGGAGACAGCAGCCACATACACCATAAGCCTCTCTCAATTAACCCCATCTCCACCCAGTCAGGCTGAGTTAGAAGGAAGCAGCAGAAAATTGCATCTGACTGTTGGGGCAGTAACAGGACTTCAGGGCCTCTTTAGAGTTCCATACCCTCATCACCTTTCACATCCTTTCACAGCATGGAGTCCTGGGACCAAGCCAACCTGATCGCAAAGAAAGTATACAGCCTACTGGAGAGAAAGGAGAATTTTTAGCCTAAAAGCAGAGACCCAAGAGGCTTGGATGCCACCTACTGGAAATCAAAAGAAAAACCCCTTTTTATCAACTTGCTAAAGAGAGCTTACTACCTAATAAATTTTCCTTTCAAAAAAAAAAAAAATTGCAGAGTACACTCCCATTAATGCCCAGGTGGAAAAATAGTCCATCAAACACCATGAACAACCAAGGTGACAGACAGCTCAGAAGGAAAGTGAAAAATCTACAGAAAATAATTTTAAAGACATAAAATATGCAATTTAAATGACAGAGGATTCAGGATTGCACTTCTGAAAAAAAACTCAACTAGATGCAAGAAAATTCTGACCTAGAATTCCAGAAAATTAGAAACAAACTAAACAAAATGAATACTTGAGCAAGGAGATTGAAACCCTAAAAAAGAACCAAATAGAACTTCTGGAGATGAAGAACACATTAAAAGAGATAAAGAATGAAATAGAACTGACAAGATGGAGGAAAGAATTAGTGATATCAAAGACAGAAATCTGGCAATGATACAGAAGGAAGAAGAGAAGGATATAAGAATGAAAATAAAATGAAAAAACTCTGCAGGAACTATCTGCATCAGGAAAAGCGACATAAGAATAACGGATATACTAGATGAGAAGAGAGGGAGAAGGGAACAGAGAGCGTATTCAAACAGTCAATGAGAATTTCCCAAATCCATGGAAAGAGTTGGATTTTCAAATCCAAGAAGCAAGCAGAACACCCAATTATCTCAATCCCAAAAGTCCTTCATCAAGACAGATTATATTAAAATTGTCAAAAGTTAATGACAAAAAAATTCTCAAGGCATCCAAGGAAAAGATGATAGTAACTTATAAAGGAAAATTCATTAAACTATCATCGAACTTCTCAGCACAAACCTTACACACAAGGAAAAAGTGAAACCAAATATTCACGCTATTAAAGAAAAGGAATTACCAGCCCAAAATAATGTATCCAGCAAAGCTCTCCTTTAGATATGAAGGAGAAATAAAGACCTTTACAGACATACAAAAGCTGAGGAATTCTCCACCACAAGACCTGCATTATAGGAAATGCTGAAGGGAGTCATTCTATCTGAAATAAAAAAAAGATCAAAAAAAAAAAAAAAGCATAACTATGAGTAAGATGACTAATAGGCAAACAAAAGCAGAAAAGTGCAATCCTTATCAAGAACAGGATATTATAAGCTTAAATATTACACAATGGTTAAAGCCCCCCAAAAATACACTCTAAAAAGAGAAAACGATAACAGCTACTGCAACTTAGAAATGACTGTTCAGCACATATAGCGATAATTTGAGACAACAAAAGCAGAAAAGAGGAGGGAGTAAAGATCCAAATCTGCAAAGCATAATGGAGATGTGGCTCACATAGAAGAAAATGGACTATTGTCTGTGTGTGTGTATGTGTGTGTGTGTGTGTGTGTGTGTGTGTGTCCTTCACATAAACTTAATGGTAATCACACTCCATAAATCCAGAACTAAGATACATAGCATAAAACATG
The DNA here is from genome assembly GCF_000325575.1 of Pteropus alecto. NCBI lineage: Eukaryota > Metazoa > Chordata > Mammalia > Chiroptera > Pteropodidae > Pteropus > Pteropus alecto. Next base: position 31,062,432 of record NW_006442107.1, on the reverse strand, counting down.
AAGGACAGAGGGAAAATCCACAAAACACTACCAGATTAAAATAATGGACAGAATCACAAGGACAAAGAAACAATGGAGACACTGAGCTACCAAAAAAAAGAAAAAGATAAAATAGCTATAAGAAAACCTCATATTTTAATAATCACCCTAAATGTAAATGGACTAAATTCACCAATAAAAAGGCACAGAGTAGCAGATTAGATTAGAAAACAAAACCCAACTATATGCTGCTTTCAAGAGACCTATCTCAGCTACAAGGACAAATATAGACTCAAAGTAAAAGGGTAGAAAATGATAACCTAAGCAAATGGCATCCAGAGAAAAGTGAGTATGACTGTACTTGTATCTAACACAATAGATTTCAAGGTAAAAAATGTGAAGAGAGACAATGATGGACATTTCATAATGATACAAGGAACCACACATCAAGAAAACCTAACATGTATTAATATGTATGCTCCGAATCAGGGAACACAGAAATATATGAAACATCTACTAACAGAACTAGAGGAAGAAACTGACAAAAACGCAATCATAGTAGGGGACCTAAATACCCCACTGTCAGAGATTTTCCAAACAGAAAATCAATAAGGAAAATACATCATTAAAGAAACATTAGACCAATTGGACATAATCAACATTTACAGAGCCTTTCATCCCAAAACAGCAGCTTATACATTCCTCTCTAGTGTGCATGGAACAGTCTTGAGGATAGACCATATGTTGGGACACAAAACTAGCCTTTACAAATAAGAAGACTGAAATCATACCAAACATATTCTCTGGTCATAATGCTTTGAAATTGGAGATCAACTGTAAAAAAAAAAAAAGGCAGGAAGAACCACAATTACATGGAGATTAAACAACATATTACTGATGAATATCCAGGACAGAGAATAAATAGAAGGAGAGACCAAGAGATACATAGAAACAAATAAGAATGAAAGTATAACATATCAAAACTTTTGGGATGCAGCAAAAGCAATTATAGAGAAAAGTTCATATCATTACAGGTCTATCTCAATAAACAAGAATGAGTTCAAATAAAAAGCCTAACATTACATCTTAAAAATTAGAAAAAGAACAAATGAAGCCAAAAGTCAACAGAAGAAAGGAAATAATAAAAATTAGAGCAGAATTAAATGAAATCGAGAACGAAAAGACAATAGAAAAAAGAAATGCAACAAAGAGCTGGTTCTTTGAGAAGATTAAAAGAATTGACAAATCTCTGGCTAGATTCACTAAAGAAAAAAGAGAAAGGACACAAACAAAGAGGAGACGTTATGACAGATACCACAAAAATACAAAGGATTATACAAGAATACTATGAAAGATTATAGGACACCAAATTTAGTAACCTAGAAGAAATAGACAAGTTGTTAGAAATATGCAACCTTCCTAGACAGAATCATGAAGAACTGGAAAATCTAAATAGACCAATAAGCAGTATAGAAATTGAAACAATCATCAAAAACCTCCCAAAAAGTAAAAGTCCAGGACCAGATGGCTTCACCAGTGAATTCTACCAAACATTCAAAGTAGATTTAATACCCATTCTTCTCAAACTCTTTCAAAAAATATCAAAGAGGAGGCAGTACTTCCTAACTCGTTTAATGAGGCCAACATTACCCTGCTACCACAACCTGGTAAAGATAACACAAAAAAAGAGAACTACAGATCGATATCTCTCATGAACACAGATGCAAAAATCCTAGATAAGATACTACCAAAACAAATACAAAAACACATTAAAAAGATTATACAACATGATGAAGGCGGCTTCATCTCAGGGACACAGGGATGGTTTAACATATGAAATCAATTAATGTGATACACCACATAAATAAAATAAAATAAAGAATATGAGCATATCAGTAAATTCAGAAAAAGCTTTGATACGGCATCCATTTATGATTAAAACATTTAATAAAATTGATATAGAAGGAAAGTACCTCAACATAATAAAGGCCATGTACAACAAACCCTCAGCCCACATTATACTTAATGGTGAAAAACTAAAAGCATTCCCTCTAAGAAAAAAAAGAGACAAGGCTGTCTGTTACCACCACTGTTATTCAAAATAATATTGGAAGTCCTATGCTCCTGAAGAATGATTGGATCAGAGAAAAAATAAAAGGAGAGATCAAGAGATACATAGAAACAAATGAGAATGAAAATATAACATATCAAAACTTTTGGAACACAGCAAAAGCGATTATAAGAGGAAAGTTCATATCATTACAGGATTATCTCAAGAAACAAGAACAAGCTCTAATAAACAACCAAATATTACATCTTAAAAAATTAGAAAAAGAAGAATAAATTAAGTCCAAAGTCAGCAGAAGAAAAGAAATAATAAAAATTAGAGCAGAATTAAATGAAATTGAGAACAAAATTCATGCAACAAAGAGCTGGTTCTTTGAGTGCAATCAGGTAAGAGAAAGAAATAAAGGCATCCAAATAGGGAATGAAGAAGTCAAATTGTCAGTTTTGCAGATGACATGATTCTCTATATAGAAAACTCCAAAGACTCCACTAAAGCACTATTAGAAATAATGAACAAATACCATAAAGTTTTAGGATGCAAAATCAACGTTCGAAAATCCATAGTGTTCCATATTCTAATAAGGAACTTTCAGAAAAAGAAATGAGAAAAAAAAATTCCTTTTGCAATTGCAACAAAAAGAATAAAATACCTAGGAATAAACCTAATGAAACATGTGAAGGACCTATACACTAAAAACTATAAGACACTATTAAAAGAAATTGAAGAAGACTCAAAGAAATGGAAAGATATTCTGTGTTCCTCGATTGGAAGAATCAGCATAGTTTAAATGACCTTATTACCTAAAGCATTATACAGATTTAATGTAATCCTCATCAAAATCCCATTGGCATTTTTTAAAAGAAATAGAATGAAAAATCATCAGACTTTTTTTGGAAGCCTGAAAGATCCCTATTAGCCAAAGCAATCCTGAGAAAAAAGAACAAAGCTGGAGGTATCACTCTACCTGACTTCAAATTATACTACAAAGTGACCATAATCAAAACAGAACAGTATTGCCAGAAAAACAGACACATCAACCAGTGGAACAGAATCTAGAGTCCAGAAGTAAATCCTCATATATATGGGCAAATAATTTTCGACAAAGAACCAAAAACATACAATAGAGAAAGGAAAGCCTCTTCAGTAAATGGTGCCGAGAGAACTGGAAAGTCACATGCAAAAGAATGAAACTAGACTGTTATCAATCACCCTATTAACCATACCAAATTAATTCAAAATAGATAAAGGAACTAAATATAAGACCTGAAACAATAAATTGCATAAAAGAAAACATAAATACTAAACTCATGGACCTTGGACTTAGAGAAGATTTTATGAATGTGACTTCAAAAATAAGAGAAATAAAAGCAAAAATAATGAATGAGACTATATCAAACTAAAAAGCTTCTGCACAGCAAAAGAAATCATCAACAAAGCAAAGAGACAACCATACAAATGGGAGAATATGTTTGCAAACAACACCTCTGATAAGGGCCTAATATCCAAACTATACAAAGAACTCATACAACTCAACAACAATAAAGAACAAACAATTCAATTAAAAATGAACAGAAGACCTGAACAGATACCGCTCCCAAGAAGACAAATGACCAACAGACATATAAAAAGATGTTCAACTTCACTTGCCATTAGGGAAGCCACAATGAGAATGGCCACTATCAACAAGACAAGTAATAACGAGTGTTGGAGAGGTTGTGGGGAAAATGGAATCCTCATACACTGCTGGTTGGAATCCAAATTGGTACAACCACTATGGAAAATATTATGAAGTTTCCTCAAAAAAGTTACCACACAATCCAGCAATCCCTTTTCTGGATATTTACCCCAAAAACCTGAAAACATTTATCTGCAAAGATATATGCACCCCAATGTTCACAGCAGCATTATTCATGGTGGCCAGGACATGGAAGCAACCAAAGTGTCCTACAATAGATGATTGGATAAAGAAGATGCGGTATATATATGCAATGGAATATTACTCAGTCATAAGAAAAGATGAAATATTGCTATTTGCGACAACATGAATAGATTGTGAAATAATCATGCTAAGCAAAATAAGTCAGACAGAATAAGTTGAAAACCACATGACATCACTCATATGTGGAATATAAAACTGACACCAATAAACAAACATGACAAACAGAGACTCATGGGCACAGACAGTGGATTAGTGGTTACCAGAGGGAAAGGAGTAGGAGAGAGGTAGATAGGGGTAAAAGAGGTCAAATATTTGGTAATGGGAAGAAATCTATCTCTGGGTGGTGAACACAAAATGCCGTATATATTCAACTTACTGTTGAATGATAAACTTGAAACTTATTTGATTTTGTTAATCAATATCATTTAATTTTTAATAAAAAAGAACTATATGTCAGGCAAAAAAAAAGTTAGGTGTCTAATTAATAAACAGATAAACGGGAGTGAGTATAATGATATGATGAAGTGTCCACCGCACTATAAGAGTATTTCATGCTGGCCTATCCATGTTTGGGGCACCACTTTACAGAGCAGATCCAGAGGGAACCATGTGCTGTGCTTCTCTTGGTCTTGACCCTTTGGGAATCCAGGATAACTCACTCAAAATGCAGAATATCTGCTCAATGAGGAGACTCTCCTGCTGTCATTACCAACACAAGCGCCAACACTGTTCCAGAGATCCACACTAATGACTCATCAAGGGGATGCCCTGGGGCCCTGGACTGGCACCCCACCATGTTGGGTCTAGTGGGAACAGCATCTGCCTGAAGTAACATAACTCAAAAGATTCCCTTTATCCCTCAGCATAATTGAAGTTATTCAAAATGGCTGGATATTAGGTAAGGAGGGAGGTTAAATAAAATGATAAAAAGTACTCACGTGATTTGTAATTTGAATTAAACATACTATTTCAATAACAACAAAACAAAAAGTTCTCAAGTGCTAAGAGAACCAGTTGTGACAATGAGCTGCTACTTAGAAATCAATCATATTTTATTGTCAGTTTTGGCAACTCCAATTAAACCTCCAGATACTTAAAGTCAGCTTCCTTCCCTGACTGGAGCTGGGACTTCCCCTGGGCTCTGTATGCCTGTCCCTGTGGAGATGATGGGCCCACCATCTCAGCTGTTTCATGCCTGCCCGCCTGGTGTGAGCTGACCACTCCTGGATCAGCCGTCAGAGTGACTGCTTGCAGACATTTCTAATGAACTGACTTACAACCCCAGCGGTGACCAACATCTCTTTCACTGTGCCCTATACCCTTGGGACTTGGATTCTTGATATGTCAAGAGAAAGACTTTAGGAGCAAGCAATCCTGGATTAAAATCTTAGCTCTGGCATTTACTCGTAGCTGGCAAGTTATATAATCACTGCTAGCCTTCATTTCTTCATCTATAAATTGGAATCATTGTGACAATTTTGTAAAAAAATATAAAATGCCTGATAGCTTTGCACAAAGTAGAAATTCCAGGTTTTCTCCACCCCCCGCCCCCGCCCCACCACTTGTCTTTTGACATAAGCAAGTCAACCAAATAGCCAAGTAGGTAGAAATTATAAATTATAACCACATTCTTTCTCCCACCCTAAAAATCTTCTAGCAGAAGAAAAACTATCAGACATGGCTATCAACCACAGCCACCCAATATTTTACTCCCCTCATCATCTTTGATGCCCAGGGTGAGAGAGTGAGGGTTGAAAGATAACGACATATCATTGGGTCTTGGAGAGATCTCCTTTCCCAAATAGCCTAAGGAACAGGCCACTGCTGCTCTTTGTAGGTGACTCTGGTTAATAAAGGGCTTTGGAGCTGTCTCGAGACTCTGGATCCGGCATCAGCTCTTTCTGTTTGGCTTATCAGAGCAAACCAAGGATGCCTCTTTCACTTGCCTGCCTCTCAGCCTCATCTCTATAGACCAACCACCATGAATAAGAGCTCTCTGATCCCTTACCTGCCAAACACATAGTCCTCTCAAAACTCAAAGGCTCCACCCTTCCGAAGCCAGAGAGACTAAAAATATTCACTGACCTTTTTCTCTGCTAGATACCAGGAGTGTACTGGTATCTATATATAAATATATCAAACTTTTAATTTTTTCTATTAAAATTTTCCTTGATTGTTTTCTATTTATTTTTGAGATGTGGTTGAGATGGGATCAAATACTGGAAGAGATAATATAAAGGGGAAGGAACGACTAAAAAAGAGGATGGAGGTTAGATAATAAGGTCTCTGGGGAAGAAGGGGTTCACAAACAGAGCAGGTCGCAGTGCTACAGGAAGGAGCCCATGGTGAGAAAAGCAAGAGATCAGGAGAAATCATAACACAATCAGCAGAAAAGCAGGGGTCACTTGATGGGGCCAGGAGCACTATCCTTTACTCCCAGAGGAACATTAGTGGTTCTGGGGAGTTGAATCAGGACAGGAATAAATTGTGCATCAGAAATGAAGATGCCCCAGGGGTCCATGTATAATAAATCAGAATTTTCCTAAGTACACATTGCCAAGAAATCTTCTTTATTTTGTTCAGGGATCTCGAAACAAACCAACAGACACACAAACAAAAAATCAATTGTCCAAGAGAATAACTATGTACATATGTACTCATTTTACAGTTTTCCAAATTTCAGAATGCCCAAGGGTCCCCGAAGCCATGAGACAGCTGATAGTTTGCCATCATCTGCCATTCGAGAACATCTTAAAACAGCTGTTTTGGCCACTTCTGCAAAGTAAGGGAATATGTCTCTTGCCAGCTCTTTTTCTAAACAGAAACATTTCAGTGATGCAGCCAGTAAAATTGGTAGCCTTTGACCTCTGGAGGCTGTGACAAAACCCTGCTTTGCTTGCAAATAACAGAGCTGACTATTTTCCAGCCTTTGATAGATATTTGGCCACTGCCCTAAACAATATAATTGGCATCCTCTACTCCAAACAACCAGAAATACCACAGATGAAGCTCTGGAACTACCACACAAAGTGATATATGCTATACGGGTCTGACTAATTAGATAATTTTTATAATCTAAATGCATTGATCAATAATCTTAAAATTCACCCAGGCTTGAAAGAATTGATCGATGAATTGTTCGTGCCAAGAACCATCTCTCTGGCCTCCCATTTGGTTTCCAGCTTCCTTTTGCAAGTGGGAGGCTTATGTGATGAGTTCAGAGCGGAGGTGGGGAGGGCTAGCAGAGGGATCTCAGAGTGATTGGCAGGTGGTGAGAGCTACACTTCTCCATGTCACATGCAATAATCAGGCCCTCAGTGAGTTTGTGGTTGTACTGTGAAAAACTTACCAACCAGTGAAAGGGGCCACTGGAACATAGTGACAATTCAATCATCTTTGTCTCCCTTAGAGGCAGTACCATTTAATTATGAAACAAAAATAATCCAGAAATGGATACCAACTACTTAATTCATAAATTACTAATGGTGATGTGAGTCAATTATCTAAGCAGTTTGGTCTTGAAATACCAACTCTATTTTATGTAAGTCCGGGAATTCTAAATAAAGTCTTTTTTTTTTTTCTTTTTCTTTTCTTTTATGCCACTAAACAGAAACCTAAAAGTTGACATAGCCCCAGCTGATCCCAGTTTTATGAACAAGCAAATGAGCCATCAGGCTCGGGAATGTCTATTGCATGTCTCCTCCGTTCATTGCAGATGCCATATTGCACATTAAAAGATAAACAGAGGTACTTTTACGAGCTTTTTTCTACCTGAGAAGGAAGCATGCAGGAGGTAAGTACAAATTCCACCCATGAGGGAGAAAGCAAGAGAATGCTTATCTAGGTGTCCTTAAACTCATTTGTTCATTAGAGGCAAGTGTGCCAGGTTGAGGGGTAAATCCCACCACTGTGAGAGGACCAGGAAAGAGGACCTCCCTTCCCTGACTCTAGGAAACTCCGAGATTTAGAGAGAAGCCTTCAAGCACGTTCAACCATTCAGCCATCTCATCGGCGCATGCTTTAAAGTCTATTTTATCTGATATAAGTATAGCTATCCTGGCTTTTTTTTTTTTCATTTTTATTTGTGTGAAATATCTTTTTCCATCCTTTTACTTTCAGTCTGTGAGCGTCATTTGATCTGAAGTGGGACCCTTGTAGACAGCATATGTATGGGTCTTGTTTTCTTATCCATTCAGCTACCCTATGTTTTTGATTGGAGCATTTAATTTATTTACATTTAAAGTGATTACTAATAGCTACACAGTTACTGCCATTTTATTATTCGTATTTGTTGTTTCTATTTTCTTTTTTTACCCCTTCTCTTTTTAGGGATGACCCTTTTACATTTCTTGTAATACTGGCTTGTTGGTAATGAATTCCTTAAGCTTTTTCCTGTCTGAGAAGGTCTTTATTTCTCCTTCCATTTTAATCCAAAGCCTTGCTGGGTAGAGTATTCATGGTTGTAGATTCTTGTTTTTCATAAATTTTAATATTTTTTGCCAGTTCCTTCTGTCCTGCAAAGTTTCCATTGAAAACTCAGCAGACATTCTTATAGGGGTACCCTTGTAAGTAACCAGCAGCCTTTCTCTTGCTGCTTTTAAGATTCTCTCTTTGTCTTTGACCTTTGCATTTTAATTATGATGCATCTTGGTGTGGGTCTGTTTGAATTCCTCTTGTTTGGGATTCTTTGTGCTTCCTGAACTTGTATGTCTAATTCCTTTGCCGGGTTAGGGAAGTTTTCTGTCATTATTTCTTCAAATAGATTCTCAATCCCTTGCTCTCTCTCTTCTCCTTCAGGTATTCTTGTGATCCAGATATTGTTACACTTCAGTTTGTCCCAGCAGTCTCTTAAACTATCCTCAATTTTTAAAATTCTTTTTTTTTCCTTTTTGTTGTTCTGATTGGGTGTAATCTGCTACCTTGTCTTCCAGTTCGCAAATTCGATCTTCTACTTCATCCAATCTACTAGTGTATTCTTCATCTCAGTTATTGTTTTCTTCATTTCTGTCTGGTTCTTTTTTATGGTTTCTAAGTCCTTTTTTATGCTTACTATTTCTCTGTTGATGTTCTCATTGTGCTCATCCATTCTGCCCCTAAGTTCACTGAACATCCTTATAACCATTATTTTGAACTCTGTCTCTGGTAGGTTGCTTGCCTCCATTTTGTTTAGTTTATTTTCTGGAGTGTTTTCCTGTTGTTTCATTTGTGGCATGTTTCTTTGTTTTCTCATTTTATTAGCCTCCCTGTGTTCATTTCTATCTGTCAGGAATATTTGTTTCGCCTCTCAGCCTTGGCCAGATGGCCTAATGTGGAAGGAATCCTGTGTGGCCCAGTGGCGCATTCTCCCTGATCCCCTATGCCGGGGGTTCTAGATGTGATCTTTGTTGTGGGTTGTGTGTGGTCTTCTTTTGCCGCCAAGCCTTTATTGTTGTTAGTACATCAGTGGATGGGATTAACACTCAGGCTAATGAAGTGTGGGACTTGACTGCGCAGGGTAAAAGCTGCTGTATAGGGGCTGACCCTACTGAGTAGGATTTGCCCTAGCAGGCTTGTGTACTTGTTGCAACAACCTTTTGTGTGCACCGCTAATGGAGCTACTTAGGAGTTGCTCTGTTGTGGTCTGGTGCCAGCCTGCAGATGCTTTGGTTCTGTGCCCCTTGGGAGGGGCTCCCCTGTAGGCCAAGATCAGCCACTGCTTTCGATTGCTCAGGGCTACCTGGTGGGAACTACAAAGCAATCTGCAGATGGTTGTTGTCTATGCTGGATCTATATGTAAGTGGAAGAGACGACACTAGGCAGCAGTCGGTTATCCCCCATCCCTGACCTAGGGCAGTATAGCAGAGGGACCAGTGCTTCAAGGCCTGACACTGCCTATCAGTTGCCTGTAAGTCTCAGAAATTGGAAGAGCCTGTGGGTGATATGTGTGTTGTGTGGCACAAGGAGTCTCTTGGGTCTATTGAGTAAATTTCCTCTGCCACTGCAATGTCAGTTTATATGCCAGCACTCTCTCTGTGGCTCCCTGTACAAGTTTTTAATTGTATCAAGGTCAGCTGCTGCCCACCTTGGGCCTGAATACACCACCCCAGGGCAGGGGCAGCTGACTATCAACATGCAGTGGTCACTTTGTGTATTGGATGAGGCAGGAGCTCAGGGAGTCAAGGGCCGTCAGGCCAATACAGAACCCTGCGATCAGCTCAAGAGATAATGCAGTTTGTACAGGCAGCAGTGGCCTGCCCACAACTATTTTCCTTGAAATGTGCTCACTGAGGTAGCCAAGTTCTGTTGCCCATGCAGACTGCACAATCCCAGAGCCAAGCAGGACATGGGAGGCTGCTTGTCAATAGGTTGCAGGCACTTTGTGGCTTCAGTGAAGTGGGATCTCAGGGAGACAAAGGCTGTCAGGCCAATACAGCCTCAGTTTTGCTGAAATTTCTGTGCCTGGGCATTTCTGCTGTAGTCACAGATCACAGTGAGACCAGCTACCATCTGGGCTGCTCCCACAGACCCTTGCACTCCCTGGACGCAATATTGCCTGCCACTGATTTCCATGCAGTGCCTGCCCCGTGCCAGCCAAAGTTTGTTGCCTGTGTGGAGAGGGGCAGTGTAGTGGCAGTTCACTGTCAATGGGACACCTGGGGCAATTTGTGGGTAGGGTGGGTCAGGGTTTCAGGGAGACAAAGGCAGTCAGATCAATACAGCCTCAGTCTTGCTGCAACTTCAATAACTATTCATGCATTCCCACAGAAGTCCTAGATCACAGCAATATCAGCTGCTATCTGGGACTGGCCCACAGATCCCTGAGATCCCTGAGATCTGCCCAAATTCATGTTGGCAGCAGTGATCTGCCTGAAACTATCTTGTAAATGCGGCTCACAGTGCTCGCTGCCAGCTGTGAAAGTTTGGCCCTGGATTGGCACAGGGTGTGGCAGCTATCCAGAAACAAAAGCCCCAGTCAATCTGCCAGTTAGGTGGGGTGGCCTGATCTCCTCAGGCCAGCACTTCCTAAAGGCCCTGTGAGAGGGGTCTGCAACAATCAAGCTGATGCGGTCTGTAGGTTGCCCTATAGGGGGGCTGGACTAAAGCACAATGGTAGCTATCCTTCCAGCCCTCATCTGGCACCAGGTAATGCAGACTTACTTGATATGAATTCCGCATGAGCCTCTGACCCACCACCAGTGTCCCAGGTGAGTGTCCACAGGTCAGAAAGCCTTAAAAAGGTGTCTAGGGGCTCAGTCTCCTTCTCTCTCACCCAGACAGCTGGAATGCCCTCTGGTTTTTACAGTCAGAATTATTGGAATCTCCTCTTTCCTGGCTTGGGATCGTGGGCTGAGGAGCCCCCAGATGAGGCCAGGACCCCTCTCTCCTTCAGTGGAGCCTTTGCGGCCTTGCTCTCCCTCCTGGTGATCCTCCACCACCTGTGGGTGTGGGTCTGGGTCCAGCCCAATTCACGACTTTGCCCTCCTACCAGCGTTATATGGCTCTTTTATAATATCAGATGTACGTGTTATAATCAGCTGGACTTCAGGTGCTTCTCCAAGATGATTATTTTATAATTTGGTTGTAATTTCAATGTGGACCTGGGAGGAGGCAAACTCTGCTTTTACCTAGTCTGCTGTCTTCCTCCCTCTCTCCCACCAGGGAGTGCTTTAGATTAATAATTGCAAGCATTCTAACACTACTGATGGGATTATTACATCGTGTTAAATATTTCATTTATCTGACATTACTTTACTGACTCACTGCTATACTTTATTATATCAACCTCCTAGAAAACCGTTTGATCATTTTTCATAGCTGGGCTCGACTTTCAGTGTCCTCTCCCGCCATACGTGCAAACATGTTTCTTCTCTTCTGCTTCCATCTGGTTCCTGTTTCCCACAAGTGGCATGAGAAAAGTGGTGAATCCTGGCTACATGAGTGGAGAAGGCTCAGAAGTCAATGAAAAGTGGGGAAAAGGAGGTGGGGTGCACCAAAAAGCTAGTATAGATGAACATCTGGTCAGTCTATTGGACAGAGTCAGGACTCAGGCAATAAGCCTGAAAATATGGGACCATCCCTAAGTCCAGATGACTGAGGCTGAAGCAGGCGGTGAAGGAACAATTTTCATCCTCAGAATAGTTGGAATACCTAGTACGAAGTCATTGACAAAGTTGGTCCCACTAAGAGCTTGTTGAAAGGATAGCACTGCACTTTTTGCCTCTGTCTCCCAAGATTGATTCATTCTATACCCGAGCACTTTATCTATTCATTCGATGACTATTTGCAGAACAACTACTATGTGCTAGACATTTTAGAAGCAATGATGTTCAAAGGGTGGTCCCAGAAACCACACTTACACAATCAGGTGAAATCACTGCTTTTTATCTTGTGCCAGGTATTTTAGAGAGGTCATTTTCAATCTTTCCAGTGCCCCTGCAATGATAGACATTATCATCACTCTGTTATAGATGAGATGTTAAGTACCTTTTATAAGTTCATACAGCCAGGAAGTTGTTGGCTTAGCATTTGTATTCAGGTCTTTGTGACATGAGAGTCTGTGCTTTTTGTCATAGAATGTGATCATACTCATACTAAACACAGCATAATGGCTGTTATCCTTCATTTGGCTCTGCAGAGTCAAAAGGTAATGCATATCCACTTAGGACTTCTTGTTGAAGGAGTTAAAAAATGACACTATATCTTTTGGTTCATTGAGGTCTAATGGGAGGGGTTCAGGGTTTCCTTGCCTTGCTGACATCTGTGTCCTTTGGTTCTTAGAAATCCTCTTCTACTGTAATTTGCACCCCGTACACCTCCTCCATCAGAATATTGGGTCTCTTCCAGGCTTTAGTGGAGAGGAAAGCGTGGTTACAGACACAAACATTTCAGATTAATTGGAGACTTTGTCATTTTTCAGAGATTTTAGTAACTTGTATAAAAAGCCCCTTTCTACCACAGAGAGTTAAGATAAGCATGTTCGGGTCTTTGAACAGTGCGTGAAGTGGGTGCAATTCTATCTCTGTCTCAGAGATGGGCCCACAGAGGTCTGAGCTAATGTGAAACTTCTATAATTGTAATTGTAATTAAATTATTATACTGAAGCATTTTTGTTTGTAAAATACAAACGATCCTTTCGACCCTAGGCCTAATTTCATCATATATCCTTTTCCATTAAATGGAGCTCGAGTACAGCCTACATTAGATGATGGCAATGTAATCACTGCATGGCCTTAGTTCTTCACAGTCAGACTTCGCCACCCCTCACCAAGGGGCACTGTTTCTGCAATTACTACTCCCTCATGGTTTTCTGAGTAAACTCTTTTGATTAGATCATAAAGCAAGATGCATTACACTGAAGAGTGTAGTATATCTTACAAGCAGTTAACCAATCTGCTATGAGCTCATAATAGAGAGAGAGAAAAATAATGCTACCCTGCAATTTATATCTCAAAATAGAATGATCATCTTCCAATTAAATAAATCTATTTGAAACAATGTGTTCTCAACTACTTAAAAATAAGATAGCATACCAAAAGCTGGATTAAAGTGGATATAATGAAACATGGATAGTGACTACTTCTGGGTGGTAGGAGTAGGGGTGATATCACTTTCTTACTGATACTTTTCCATTTCATTTGATATCCATAATGAACAGTCAATGATATTATAATCAGAACACACACAATATACATTGTGTTAAATCTTATTTATGAAAATGTTAGCAAAAACATTCTCATCTAACTTGTATGTTATGCACACATCAAGTCACTAGAAAGCTAGATAGAGATGTAAGTAGACATTTCCATAAAGTCTCACTTCCAGGCTCTAGCACCATGGCAAAATCTGAGTGACAATTTCACATAAAACAAATAAAAATTCTAGGTATTGTATTTTTAAGAAATTGTTTTAGATGCAGCAATGACCTGGCAAGTGGGAATTCAGAGAGGGAAGGGAACAAATGAGGTAGGTATCTTTCTAAACCAAAGTATTTGAGAAACTTAGATGAATCCGAGCTTTAATTTCTATAGTTTTTCAAGGCTTGAGGAAAAGGGGGTTTGCCCAAGGTGAGAAATCTGCTCCCTGCCCTGCGAAAACCTCAACTGCAACCAAACGGCTAACCATCAAAATAAAGGTGAACTGGACATAAATATCCTCCTCTTCAAGGAATAGCTATAGAAATGTCCCATCTTAAAGATTTGGGCTAGGTAGAGAAAAAAAAATCTCCACCTAGAATTCGTATGACATGCATGTGTGCAGGACAAATTTGCATCTTATGAGTAGTTTAAAGCTTTAATCCTATACATCAGCTTAAAGCCATCCCAGGTAGGTAAGGGGCAAGTTCAGATCCTCTCTGGAGAAATCTGCACCTCACCACCTTCAACCAAGGTGTCAAAGGATACTCTAGTTCCTTTAGAGAAAGCTCCACAGTCAAAAACCATAACAATGATGACCATTTCTGTAGCAAGGGACAACAGAAACAAAAATCAGCAGAACTTAAATAAGACATTAGACATTGGAATTATCAGACAATGGATATAAAATAAGTATTTCTAAAATGTTAAATGACATGGAAAGAAAAGAGATCAAAATAGTAATGAGGAAAAGATTATATTTTAAAAGAAGGCCAAGGAGATTGGACTAAGCCAAGCAGAGTTTCTATAAATTAAAAACATGACAATTGAAATTCAAAATTCAATGAAAGTGTTTCAACTGATCAAGACTTAGCTGAAGAGAAATAAAGGAATGAGGAGATATACCTGAAGAAATTTTCTAAAATTCAGCTTAGAAAGAAAGAGTGATGAAAAATATGAAAAAGAAGTTAAGATGTATGATAGAGTGAGAAAAATCTAACAATTGGTGTTACAGAAATCTAACAAGAGTAGCTAGAATTGACAGAAGCAATCATATAACTGCTGAGAATTTTACAGAACTGAGGAAAACCATCAATCCACAGATTCCAGAAGCTAGTGAATCCCAAGCAAGCCTGATAAATAAAAATAAAACACTAAGACACAGCATAATGAAAGTAAAGAACAATAGAGGTAAAGGAGAAAAAATCGTTAAATCAGCCATAGGTAAAATATGAGCTGTATAAAAATAATACCAATTAGACTGATAGCCGACTTTTCAAAAATAGCAATGGAAGACAACATACATGATTCAACAGGAAATGTGATTCAATAATAAGGACAAAACAAAGATATGTTTAGATAAATAAAAACAATAGCGTTTTCCAATAATGATTACTATACTTTAACCAAAGGAAATTTGAAAGGATGTCCATTGCCTAAAGAAGATATGTGATTCCCAGACTGGATATCTAAGCTGGAAGATTAGACAATGGTAAGACAAAATGGGTTAAATATGTGGGCAAAACTAAACAAACAGATTGTAGTAAACAATAATAAAAATGTCTTGTGTAATTTATTTTAAAAAGAGAGAGAACATATTGATAAAATATAAAATACATATGTGTACTAAAATACAAAATATGAAACAATGTGTAATAACTAGTAGGGAA
>NW_006442107.1:31037462-31046899 GCF_000325575.1 Pteropus alecto | reverse complement strand
ATCATAATCATTGTGTAGGACTGTAGAGTCAAAGATTAACTTTAGATTTTGACAAGTATACACTAGAAAAATATATTGTATAACTTCCCAAATAGTAGAAGGAAAAAGAAAATGAGAAAAAAAATCTGAAAGAGAGCAAGAAGGGAAAGAAGAAACTTATAGATGACAGGACAAATGGGACCAAACAGATAGTAGAAAAAAAATAATCTCAGTTCCATATAGGATTTAGTTCTGGAATGCTATGGTTATTAACTTTAGATCTGTAGGCAAAAGGAAAAATCAAAAGTTGACTAGCTTCTTTCCTCAAGCCACTGCGGTGATAGTTCGAATGTCTACCTCTTTGGGACAAATTGCTTTTCTTCATGACCACCCTGCCATCAAAATTCTACTGAAGAAATGATCACATACTCTGAGCACATTCAAAACACTAAAGAAGTCTTGTGTTCACAAAGAACAAATCTCAAAGTCAACGATATAGTTTGGGGGTCTGTGTTGCGACTACTCAACTCTGTTGTGATAATGTGAATCAGCCAAAAACAATACATAAAGCAATGAGTATGCCCTTTTACAATAAAACTTTACACAAACAGGCAGTGAGCCAGATTTGGTGTGCAGGCCATAATTTGCTGACCCTGATTTAGTTCCAAAGGAATAAGAGGAGACGCTTCACTTCATCTAACAGTATTAATTCCAGCTTTTAAACAGACTTGGAAAATCCCTCCTGTAATATGGTCTCAGTGACAACTGACCCTGCTGACCACATGTAAGAAACTATTTTAGGCAGTGGGGCTGTGCCAGGTAATTCACATGTTGCCATATGGCATCCACAATGCCACAAAGCTACTGTCACCAACAGAAGGCATGAAAGAATCTAGTCACTCAACTAGGTGCCACCTTTTGACAAGTGTCCCTCATAGGCATGTACCTACAATTGTGCCTAAGCAGTACTGTGATGTCAGCCCCAGAGGCGATGGACACCCTAGTACACTCGAGGGATTAGCCTTGTCTAAAGACATTGATAAATACAGTGGAGGACAGGTGGCTCTATCTCATGACTCTTGAAATTAGAGGGATAGCGAGAGGATAAAAGGTGAATGACATTAATCTCTTTCAACCGCTTAACAAGGAATGCCAGAGCAACATTGTAGCTTGTGGGGATATGTTATCCCAGAACCATATCCCAGAAAGGGGGCAAGAAGATCGCATTAAGAGTCCTGGGAGCTGAGCAGGCAGCAACTAACTTCAATCTCGACAAAAATGATTTCACACAGCTGAGTAAAATAACTTCAAAAGAATCTGAATAGAAACCAGAGCCAGAAACAGAAGTAGGAAACACTGTAGTAGGTGGGGGAACAAAACCTTAATATAAGGAACCCTTCAGGAAACATGAATGCACGGCCTGGAAGAAAAGGGCCTTGGGCTTGAGAAAATTCTACTGGTGAATGAGGCCGTAAGGGGAAGGGGAAGAACCAGTCTCTGGGAGTTGAAGTTGGCACATGAGGACTCTGCAGTGGGTCACCACCCCCTCCCACTGGGGTGCCCTGGTAGAGCTGCTGACCTCTTTCTTCTTCATTGTTACTATTCCCCAGTGAGGGGAAACTGCTGAATGGCAGTGCCCAGACTTGCACCTCTTACAAGGATATCCTGGAGCATGGGCATTCCCATGGGATGAGACTAAACTTTGTTCTACATTATTTTTTTTTTCCTTTTAACTTAGAATACATAGTGCAAAAAGCATGCTTCATGTCACCAGCCAAAGCAAATCATCTGGGACCTGCAAGCATCATCCATCACATTCAGCATTTTGATCCAGTGTTCCGTCTGAGGCTTGAAATGACAGAGCTGCCACCCTATGTGAAATCTGCCTTCACTCTGTTTACTGTTTCATTTCGCCCTTGATTTACTGTCATTTTAGAAGTATTGAACACATTATTGAAGGTCTGAGTTTATGTCTACAACACTTCTTAAACTATCTTCGATTTTCACTGCTAAATATTTTAACAGAGTTGCTGCAACTGAAATCAGTGTAAAAACGTTTGTTTTTGTTTATTGGGAAAAAATAATCAGTAAAATATTACTACTACAATGTTTGAAGACCTATTTGAGTAAGAAATGATAGACTTTAAGTAGGGACAGTTTGGCATGTTTGAAGCTTTGAATGATGAAGGTCCTCGGGAGCCTGGAATGCAGTGGTCTTAATGCAATTAACCACACAGTCTGAGCTGACCCTGGTAGAGAAGCATGCACATTTAACCTGGGGAGACAGCATCCAGTCTCAGCCCAAAGAGTCAGGCAGAAGATGAGCTTGCAGGAAAGAGGGAGACAAGGAGAAAACAAGTTGCTCAGTCAGTGGCAGAAATTTCTCTGCCAGCATGCGCCCCAGATGAGAATTTCTTTCCCAGCAAACACCAAGAAAGTCTGAGAATGTGCCTTCAAGAGCTGTAGAGGCTCTGGAGTCTGAGGTGGGAGGCACCCATCTGGAATCACTCTGATTCCAGAGCAGCGCGAGTTTTGGCATCCCTCAGTAGGAACTCAATGATTATTGTTGGGAGAAAAATGATGGCTGAGGGAGGCGGGAGCGGCGGTGCATCTCAGGTGGATAGTCTGTCCCTGGAGGATTTAACTACAGGCCATCATGGCACAAAATCTAAGGTCTCTCTTAGAGGAATACGATGATTTCTTTCAGGAGGGGACGGCTCTACTTTTTTTTAGGAATGCTGCTGGTGAGAAAGGCGAAGCAGAATGTCAATGGAAGAGGCCTGCCCAGAGCAGGACGGAGAACGCCCCAAAGGTGGCTGGGTGGCGGAAGGAATGAGGATGGGCAGCAATCTGCCCACTGCCTCGACCCCTTCAGAGCCATTTCCCTGTCTCTGGCGTCTGTCCAGGAAACTCGTGGAGTCCAGCCAATCTCTGGTTTCACCCTCTCCCACCCATGCCCTCTCCTTTGTCTTATTTTATTCAACTTTCACTCACACTGACTTCTAATTCTCCCCCTAAGGGGCCCTGTCTTGATGGCCAGCCTTAGGCGGCACCTCCTGTCCAAGCAGATCCAGACATTTCCCTATGATACTGTCTCTGAGCCGCGCCCGAAGATGCGTGCAGGGCTGCCGGCTGCAGGATAGGAGAGGCGTCACCGCGTCCCGGCTTGCCGCTCCGACGCAGGACTGTGGACAGACACCCTCTGTGCCCCACTCTCCTCATTTACAGAAAATAACCAATGAATGAGGTTGTTGTGGATATTAATCGGGAGACATAAATCATTACACAGTTGCTCAATGTAGATCAGTTCCTAAACAAGGATCACCAATACCCATGTTAAGGGAACCGGTAGTGATACCAAAACTACCATGGTCATAGCTGAGTGATTTCTTGCTTAAATACACATTCCAGTGCACAAACTGAATTTAATCATTAATAGACTACATAGCTCTTTTTACTTCAGTCTTTTCTTAATCGGTTCTGAGTTAAATCTTTCGTGCACTATTTAGGGGAGATATCTAAGCAAAAAGGAACCAGGTCCCCTGCAGTCATAGTACCAATGCCCTCCTTGGGTAAATCAGGGAAACTTACCTGAGAGATTACATGGAGCCGTGGAATCAACACACCTGGGGTCAATGCCCAACTCCTCCCATAACTTGAGTGACAAGTAATTTAAACTCTCCAAGTCTCAGTTTTCCAACCTGTAAATGGGACAATAACAATATCTTGTAAAGAGGAAAAAGATCTGACTCATGGTAAATAGTCAATAAATGGTATTTATATTTGTTATTATCATATTTAATCATTATTTTTATTTATTCTACACACTACCAACACAGAAACATATGTAGTTCAATGGCGGCAACTAGATATCCTCCACTGAACAAACAGTAAAGGAATCTAGGGCCATGCCACCTGACACTGCCCGATCTCATCTGATCTCGGACGCTAAACACGGCCGGGCATGGATGGGAGACCACCTAGGAAGACCAAGTGCTGTAGGTATTAAAAAAAATAAAATAAAACAGTAAAGGAGATGATACTGCCAACCGTGACCATTCTGTCCCCAAGCTAATCAGTTATTTATTTAACTCATGACTATGCTTAATTATGTATGCACTGTTAATGTTAAAGTTAACATAAATAAGCGATGAGTGCTTTCATATGCTTATTCTCTACTTTTCAAGTACAGTATTTTTAAATAAATGTAACTTTGTGTTATACTAAAAGGTACTTCTTATTCAGGGAGTCGCATATATTTGATTGATATAATAAATTTCAACTAAGGCACAATTTCCAAATTAATGATTTTTAACAATTAGAAATAAATACATCCTATAAAATGTATTAAGTACTTAATGTTGGCCAGAAAAAAAGTTATATTTGGGGTAATGCAGCAGTGAAATAAGGCAAATATGCTGCTTATTGTCATGGGGTAGGACATGGATATTATACAAGTTATACATCTGTATGAATATATTTGTAATTGCTTATACATTTAATTATACATGCACGCAATCACAAGTACATGCACATAATTTCAGTTGTGGTAAGTACTACAAAGGAAACGAAAGGTCAGAGAAAACTTTTCTGAGAAAGTGTCTTTGAACTGAAAACTGAAGGGTGAGTAGGCTTTAACCATACAAGATCATTCCAGGGACAGGGAGCAGTGAGTTTCAAAGTCCTAAGATAAGATAGCGTTCAGAATCTTCTAGAACTAAAGAAAGCCAGTATGGGTACACATTAGTGAGAGAATGGAGTGGTGGACATGAGTCTGAAGAAATAGAGCTAGAGTTTGCAAGGCCCTGTAGATCATATTAAGAATTTGAGATTTTATTATAAATGCGTATTGGAAGACTTTAAGCAAGGGCCTAACATGACCAATTTGCATTTTTAAAAATTTCTCTTTGTGCCTGTGAGAAGGATGAATGAAAAGGGGGTCAAGAGAAAGAATTAGGGAGATGAGAATGAGAGATGATGGTGGATTGAACAGGCTGACAGAAGAGATGCAAAGAAGGATTTTAGAGGTACAATCTCAGGACTGGGGGACAGATTAGATGAAAGGATTAAGAGAGAGAGACAGCTTGAATGCAACTCAGATTTCTGTGTGGATAGAGCTGCCTATTTTGAGATGGAGAACAAAGGGGAAGGGTTGTATTTAAGAGAATATCAAGAAATCAATGGACTGGATTGTTTTCACATGCGTGAACCCCTGTTACTCAAAGTGAGCATAAATAGATTTTAAAAAGATATGTATGGAGAATTTAGATTAGATGAATTTTAAGGTTGTTTGTTCTAATTCTAGAGTTTGCAACTATTGCATGAGTGTTAGCCTAGTAGTATTATAAAGAGGAAAAACATAAATGTTTGACCATCACTTGACCCATGGAATTAGGTATAATGTACAATTTTTTTATTACTTTTTATATCAATTGCCACTTCTCTGCATTATACAACATGGTTTCATTATATAAAAATTTGAGTTTTAAAGATTTGAAATAACGTAACATTATTTATAAAGCCTTATTTTTGCACAAAGTTCAAAATAATGTCAATCTTCTAAGTTAAAAAAATCAAGAATTGTAATTTCAAAGCTGACAAATACCTGTGAATTTTGAATTGTGTTTATGTTACTTTCCTATGACTGTATTTCATTTTAGCTGGTAAGCAGAAATACTGATTACTCTTTTCTCAAATTAATGATGGACTATGACAGTTTTGAATTAGGTAAGGTATAGAGGAAAATATCCTCACTTAGAGTGAGACTTCCTATGTAGCAGAACTATAAGACTTTAGCTTAGCGATTATTCTGCCCAGCCCCCACAGATATAGTTTTATACAATGCTATATATACAGATGAACTAGTGAATCATCTTTTTCTCCAAATATTTCATATATATTCTCAAATGTATTATTTTAAGTCTTTTTTTCTCTTCCCCTTTGTATTTCGTTTCCTCCAAGTATATATTTAAAGTAAGTTGTTAGCAAGTTTGTAGACAGTTTTTAAACTGTAGTGATACGTGGGTAGAACAGCAAGTATCAAATCAGAAATTATTCCTTACATTTCTATTCCCCCAAGGAGAAAGAACTGCAAGATGGAAAAAAGACCTGTCATCATCAAAACACATGTGAAGAAAATAATTTCCCAGTGAGAAGATAAAATTCTGTGAGCTGTCTCTGCAGTTTGAGGTAGGAGTGTAGAATCTGTTCAAAAGAACTTGTATTAGCAGGCTACAAACAATATTTGGATTATTTGACCAACATGTGGAAGAAATACATGTACATACATGCCAGTAGAATCTTCTTTTTTTTCCAAACTTCAGCATTTTTGTTTTACTTTCTTTCAAATATCCTGTGCAAAAGAGAGAGAGAGAACAAGAAAGAAGGAAGGAAGGAAAGAAGGAAGGAAGGAAGGAAGGAAGGAAGGAAGGAAGGAAGGAAGGAGAAGGAAGGAAGGAAGGAAGGGAGGAAGGAAGGAAGGAAGGAAGGAAGGAAGGAAGGAAGGAAGGAAGAGAAAGAAAAGAAAGAAAAAGAGAGAGAGAGAGAAAGAAAGAAAGAAAAAAAGAAAGAAAGAAAGAGTGAGAGAGAGAGAGAAAGAAAGAAAGAAAGAAAGAAAGAAAGAAAGAAAGAAAGAAAGAAAGAAAGAAAGAAAGAAAGAAAGAAAGAAAGAAAAAGACATCAGAAACATGGCAAAGTGAGAGAGGTCCCTGGATCTCTTCCCTTGAAACAACAATAATCTGAACATCTAAAACGCAACAAAAAACACTCAGACTGCAAACCAACACGTCTGAGTGTGGGATCTGTGCATTAAGAGCTACCACAGATCAGAACCCTGGGAGTAGGGTGGGTAGACTGGGAGAAACAAAGAAGCTGCCTCTCACAGCTGGAGCTCCATCCAGGAGGAGCAGGAGGGGAGAAGGTGTTGTAGGTTCTCTGAACAGCCCTGCCTGAGAGAGCTGTGAGCTCAGCGTGGCTGACAGTAGTGCCTAGGCCTCAGGGCAGAAAGCAGAGAAGCAGAAATGGCAAAGAAGCAGGGACAGCAGAGAAACAACAGATGATTGTTATCAGCCATGGTTGCAAAACACAAGACTGAGCCACAGCCCCCATTCCCCAACCCAGAGGGCCCCTCCCCCATATTCTCCATGACCCAACACCACAGAGCCCCAGGGGAATTTGAGCAAACACTATCAAAACTGTCACTAACACTGACAAGAACTGAGACTGAGGACGGCGAGTGTGATTGAATATCTATTAGGAAAAAAGGCATTATTAAGACTTTATATAAAGCGAAGATCCAAGAGGCTTAGATGCCACCTACTGGGAAGTTAAAAAAAAAAAAAAGCCTTTTTATTTACAATGGGCTAAAGAGAGATCTTTATATAATAGATCTTTCTGGGGCGGGGGGGTAGTGAGGGGGAAGCAGAATACACTTCCATTAATGCCCAGGCAGAGAAATAGTCCATTAAACATCATGAGCAACCAAGGTGATAGGGCAGCTCAGAAAGAAAAAGAAAAATCTCCAGAAAATAAGCTTAAAGACATAGAAATATGATACCTAAATTACAGAGAATTCAGGATAGTACTTCTGAAAAAACTCAGTGAGATCCATAACAATTCATACAACTATTTCAAGAATTGGAAAAACAACTAGATGAGCAGAATGAGTTCTTTAGCAAGGAGATTGAAACCCCAAAAAAGAACCATATAGAACTTTTGGAGATGAAGAACACACTGAATGAGGTGAAAAATGAAATAGCAAGCTTGGAAATAGAGTCGACCAAAAGAAAGAACGGATCAGTGACATCAAAGACAGAAATCTAGAAATAAATCAGAAGGAAAAAGAGAGAAACCAAAGAATGAAAAATAATGAAAGAGAAATATGAGAACTGGCTGATACCATCAGGAGAGGAAACAAGAATAATGAGCATTCTCGAAGGGGAGGAAAAGGAGCAGGGATTAGATAGCATTTTCAGACAAATAGTTGATAAGAATTTCCTAAATCAAAGGAATGAGCTGGACGGTGGAATTCAAGATATTAACAGAACATCCAATTATCTCAACCCCAAAAGCCTTACTCCAAGACACATTGTATTAAAATTATCAAAAATCAACCACAAAGAATGAATTCTCAGGGCAGCCAGGGAAAAGAAGACGGTAACCCATTAAGGAAAACCCGTTAGATTATCATCAGACTTCTCAGCACAACCTTTATAAGCCAGAAAGGAGTGGAATCAAATATTCGCACTATTAAATAGAAGAAACTACCAGCCAAGAATAATGTATCCAGCAAAGCTCTCCTGAAATAAAGACCTTTTCAGACATACAAAAATTGAGGGAATTCTCCACTATGAGGCCTGCATTACAGGAAATATTGAAAGGGGTCAGCTCAGCTAAAACAAAATGACAAAAAAGTATATAACTAGGAGTAAAGTGATTAGCAGGCAGATAGAAGCAGAAGAATGCAACCCTTACTAAGAACAGGGCATTATAAGCTTAAAAATAAGAAGAGATTTGCTATAGCAAGATAGTAATGAATGTTCAGCATATATATGGACAAATTGAGACAACAATGACTGAAAAGGGGAGGAATCAATGGGTGGACCTTGAAATAATCACACTAATCGAAATAAGGCAGACAGAAAAAGTTGAAAATCACATGATATCACTTACTTGTGGGATATAAACCTTAAAGTAACAAATGAACAGGACAAACAAACAGAGACTCATGGACATGGACATGGACTAATGGTTACCAAAGGAGAGGGAGGGAGGGGAGAAGTAGACAAGGGGAAAAAATTTAAATAATTTCTTCAATTAAAAAAAAAATTTTTTAAAAAGTTGTTTCTAATTAATATACTTACACTTTTTCCTCCAAAGGGATTAATATAAAGTTATGCGAGTATTTGTTTATCATATTAAAAAAGGACATATTAGGTCATAAATAAAATCATAGCCAAATTATATGAATATAACTGAAATTTTTAATTAGTTAAAGGAGGAAAATGCCATATAGGAATTCTTGTCTGGGAAATAATGATTATTAAATCTTTATATGTCTTAATAAAGCACATAGTAATTTAGTGATCAGTGGAAAATTCATAGACTCAAATTCTTACATTTTTAAATTAAAACAAAGACAATAAATTTAGTGCTTACCACAGAAAGGTCAAAACTAAAGGTAATGGTCAAACACAGGAAGAAAATATTAGTTAAGTCAGAAATTATTAGAAAACAGAAAAAATGTAATTAGTAAATAACTCTGAAGTTATACATTGTTTAAATGAGAATAGAACATAACCTATGATGCTGGAAAAATTAGAAGTATGCAACAGAGACCAGTATATTCTTTGTCCAATACCTGCATTTCCTTCTTTAGTAATAGAATCCCAAATATTTAGCTAGGCACTTAGCTACCCACAAAGCTTTATTATTGTCCACCCTTCCTTACAATTGGCTTT
>NW_006442107.1:31029454-31034290 GCF_000325575.1 Pteropus alecto | reverse complement strand
TTTCATTCTCACGTCAGCTCATCATGCATTCTTTCAACTGGGCATCTCACCACCGAAACCTTCCCTTCTTGATAAGCTCGGCGCTGACAACTTATATGTGGAATATAAACCTAAGCAACAAATGAACAGGACAAACAGAGACTCATTGACATGTACTATAGACTAGTGGTTACCAAAGGGTTGGGGGTATGGGGGAGGGGTGTTGGTAGATGGAGTAAAAGGGGTCAAATATATGGTGACATTAAAGAAAAATTTTTTAAAAAAGAAAGAACAGTGGATCACATCATTCATTGATCCCAGAAAGAGAGACCCTCTCTGTCTGTGACTTGTGTAAAAACATATTATAATGAGTAATATATGAGGCAGTTTCTATTCTACATGTAAGAATAAGAATGTAAAGCACCATAGTTTCTCCTTGTGCATGATTTTATGGTATTTCCATGGCTGTGGAAAGAATATGAGATGAAGCCAAAATAAAGGATAATATTTAGTTAGAGTTTTAAAAGAAAACTGTTAGCTTCTGCTTAAATAGGAGAGACATTAGTAATTCAGACCAAGAAAAGCAGTAGAATAATGCATACTACAACAGAAAGGAACAGAGAAGCCTCCTGGGCCCCTTGTCTTGTGGACCCATCCAGATGCCGTGGGATGAAACAGGTATCTATCTGTAGTGCGTAGGAGAAACTGCAGGGCCAACTCTTAAATTATGTGTCAACTTTTACATTCTAAAGTGTGTTTATTAGAATAATAGGTCGAAGGAAAAATTTTCCTTTCCAAAGTTTGAAGAGGAAATCTAATGTGAATGTTGATTTTGCTATCCCTTATTCTTGTGTGAAACATAGCTTGCAAACCTGAAGATGCTCAAGATTCAAACAAATTAAAACACATGGAAAGGAAAAATAGAGAAAGAAGGAAGCTGAATTTAGACTTTTCTAACTGTATTTCAGTGAATCTTGAGAAATACCAACACATCTCTGCTTGATGACTTTATAATCACCAATTAAGACGGGGGGAGGGGTATTTGAGCAGACAGAGGCAGGTAGGGCATAAGTGTCCACTCAGAACATTTGTCTTTCCATGCTCTAACTTCTGTGTGATCAGAGAATGCATCTCTTCCTATCAACCAATAATTTCAAAGGTTTTCACAAGTACAGGTCTAAGATTTAGATATAGTACTATCCCATTTATCCAGCATCTGGAAAAAAACAAACATACAGGAATTTTCTAGCTGACAGAGCACAGCACTTTGAGTACCAAAACTTAAAGAAAAAGGATCGCCATTTTTAATTGAAGCCATTTACCCTGAATGCATCTTTTCCTGACTTCTTCCTTCCTGTGTATTTTGCTGGTGATTTCCAAATATATATTTCCAATCAACACCTCTCCCAGGAACCCTAGATTCTTTATCTCAGTGCCTGCTCAGCAGACCCATTTGAAAATTTATCATCTCAAAATTGGCACGTTGATATTCTTTCCTAAACCCTTCTTCTCTTAATAAATGGCAACTTTATCCTTCCAGTTGCTCAGGTTAAATACATTAAAGTTATTCTGGATCTCTCTCTCCTTTCTCTCTCTTTCTCTCTCCCTTGTACCCTCTTTTCCTCCCTCCCTCTCTCTCTCCCTCCCTCCCTCTCTCTCTCTCTCCCACCCTGGCCCCGCACACCACTCTCCAGCCCACCACATTGAATCCATGAGCAATTTCTCAATTTCTCCTGGTGCTATCATCAAAATATCTCTATAATAGAATCACTGCCACCACTTCTACCCTGGTAAGCCACCATCATTTGTCACTTGAAATATTGCAACAGATTTCTAACTACTCTCCATGCTTTTATTTTTTCCCCTATAGTCTATTCTCAACCCAGTAGTCAAAATAACTCCTCTGAAATGTAGGTTAGCATGTGTTTCTGCTCCATTTGAAAACCTCCAATGGCTTCCCACCTCACACAAAGCAAAAGCCAAAGTCCTTCTAACAGCCTAAAGCCTTACATCCCCAACATCAATATGACCTCAGTGATCTCCCCTGCACCCACTCCATGCCATGAAAACGCCAAGTACATATCTGCCTTTCCACATGCTTTCTCTCTTGTATGGAATATTTTCTCCTAAAATACCTACGTGGCTACCTTCCTCACTTTCTACAGGTCTCTGTTCTAATGTGATTTTCTCAGCAACTTTCATGACTATTTATAACAAATACCCCTCCATCCCTATTTCCCCTCATTGCTTTATTTTTGTCCACATATTTATCATTATTTGAATTATGTATATATATATGTGTGTGTATATATGCATGTATTCATTCATTCATTCATTCATTCATACCTTTTGGCTTAAAGATCTCACCTATGAATAAATGAATAAAATGTATGATATTAACTCTTGGATCTCAGCTATATTTTGAATAACTGAGATTGACATATAAATGGCCTCCTAATACAGTAGCACTATAGCACTTGGGAGGAATTGTGGTACGCCTAATATCTTGTCAAAGAGTTGTTTGAGGAGCAAGAATGTCCAGAAAAGACATGGGAGCTCCCTTCATGTTGTCTAAACATGAGTTAATGGGACCAGGGCTAGACTTTTTTACAGAAGAGGGATGGTACCCTATGTTGTCTCCTCTGGGACTGGTGACATCTATCCCTGTGGCAAACCCATGATACCCAACAATTTTTGGTGCTCTGCAGCTGGCTTTCTTAGACAACTCCTAGAAACAGGGTAGGCAGGCACCAAAGAGGGCTGATTATAGTGCTCAAGATTTCCTTATAAAAAGAGAACCCTTGGGGAGGTGAATTCTCTCCCAGAAAGGCATACCTGCCACAGGTGACCAGCATGGAGGGGGAATCTGAGGACCTGTGGATTTTCTTGCTTTCTTAATAAAGTCTATTCTTTTTTTAACCTGTGGTTTTGGGGGATCTCTAAGACCACCGTCAGGTTCAAGGAATTGCTAGAAGTCACAGAATTCAGAAAAATCTGTTATACTCATGGCTATGATTTATTATGACAAAAGGACACAAGTTAAAATCAGCAAAGATAAAAAGGAGCATATGGAAGAATCCAGAAGGGATCAGGCACAAGCTTTCCATTGTCTCCTCCCAATGGAATTGTTTGATGGTGCGCAATGCTTCCTGCAATGATATGTGACATGTACAGAGTATTAACAACCAGGGAAGCTCACCTGAGCCTTGGTGTGCAGGAATTTTATTGAGAGTTTGTCAGGTAGGCATGGAACTCCAATGCAGCTGACCTTAGCTCCTCCATCTCCAGCCTCTCCAGAGGTCAGACTGATACTGTGTTGCCAAGGCTCCCACCATAAATCACACTGCGGACATAGACTATCTGTATGACCCAGGTACACAAAGACACTCTTATCAGGCATGATGTTCAAAGAGTTGGTCAAAGGCCAGTCCTTTCTTTGAAGTGTGCAGAGTTCCAACACCTCAGACCTACTGAGTCAACACTTAACTGCACATGCACCATGTGATTTTGTCAAATTCATCCTTGCTCTTTTCACAATAGATGATGTCTATGAAGGAACTATCTCACTGACCTCATATGGCTTAAAAAATTTAACCTGTTCTTTCTGATGTATCAGAAACAGTTACTTTCCTTCTTAATCTATAGAAGAGAGTCAGCTGAAGTGATATTTGTGGTAGGTAGTGGATTAATAATAAGAGCCTGGAAAGTTTATTTGCAAACTAAGTGAATAAACTCAATTTTCTATAACCAACATGTTACATGGTCTGATAAACAATTAAATTTTTCTATAACAAACATATTATACACATTTCTGGGAGATTTAACAGATTTCTTGATGCTTTATGGTAGAAGTTTAACCATAATAGCAAGAAAGTATAAAAGAGTAAAACATAAAGAACACTTTTTTCCTTCTTGGCTAGATTCTTTGTTTATACTATTCTTGTGATTTCCAGAATGCATGTATTCCTTAACCTTCTCTTATATATCTTGACCAAAGTGGATAATACCAGAACAGTATTTGAGTTCTCAAAGTACTTATGACCACAAAAGTATTCAAGAATTCTTATTAAACATAATTGTAACTTAGGCTTTTATGAGGAAGGTTTGTTAAAAACAAATGAAAATCATTAATTTCTAATTGCCACGATGTGCATATCACCTATTTGTGGCTTTAACTAAAGCAGAAGAGGCAGAGACAGGAGCAATATTATTAAGAACTAAAGAAACCAAAGTAAGAGATATTTTGCAGCTTTATGTGTGTTTATTTACAGAAGTTGCTTTTGAAAATTTACAGCAACATTCGAGTTTGACTCACATGTGTATGTGGAAGGGGAAGTGCCGTGGAGGAGGCCTGTATTTTGTTCCAAGAGTTCAATTCACGCTTCAAAACATATTATGCCAAAAAAAACCCAACCAACCAAACAAACAAACAAACAAAAAAACCAGGAAAGATTTCAGCTCTAACTGCCCAAATAATATTATTGAATCAAATCCAATATTTTTAATAGAATCCGTCTCTTCTAAAAACATAGGAGGAATTTTAAATCAGTGAATCCATAAAGCCAAACAAATATTCCCTCTGAGCCTCCGATCCGATCAAAAGTTAGAGATAGATCCAGAGAATTTAGAAGTCTGCAAACTTCTAGATTTACTCTTAATAAATGCTTAGCTCTTTTTATATTTTTGAAGGTCAATCAAAATTAAATTATGTTTTTATGGTAGTGCAAGGAGATATTAAAACTCTCACACTAAATTTGACCCATCTCCTCAATGTGTTTTTGCTTTTCCTGGGTAATCACAATGATTATAAGCTCAGATATTTATTATTGAGGCATTAGATAAGGGTAAGATAAAGCA
>NW_006442107.1:31018661-31029443 GCF_000325575.1 Pteropus alecto | reverse complement strand
AATATATATATATATATGGTTAGAATTTCAAACCTAAAAGAAGCTTAAAATTAGTTCACTTTAAAATGAATTCAATTGATAGAAAACTGAGGCTGAAAGAGGTTAAGTCATCTGTGCAAACTGGTTCACTTTCTCATTCATTCATTTATTCATTCATTGAATACATTATTATTGAATATTTTCTCTATACTGGATGCAAAGATAAAAGTCAGCAAAGAGTTACAGATAGAAAAGTCAGCAAAGAGGTACAGATAGAAAAATCAGCAGCACCAGGTAGCAGCTG
The DNA here is from genome assembly GCF_000325575.1 of Pteropus alecto. Lineage (NCBI taxonomy): Eukaryota > Metazoa > Chordata > Mammalia > Chiroptera > Pteropodidae > Pteropus > Pteropus alecto. The sequence continues at coordinate 31,029,160 of NW_006442107.1, read as the reverse complement.
AGTCTAGAATACAGCGCTTTACCCATTTTCCAGTGGGCACACATTCTGCAAGCCCAGGTTTTCTCCTTTCTGCTTTTTGATAGGAAACACCTGGGTTGCTCAGTAGACCTATTAACGCCAGGTCTTGCCCTAGACCTCCTGAATCCGAAAGTATACCACAGGGACCTGGTGTTCTAAATTTTTAACAAGTGTCCAGATGAATCTAATCACAAGCCACTAGCAGGGATTCCACCTGCTGGCCAGTTTCAGCAGTCCCCCAACTTTTACTGCCCTCTTTCAGTTGGTAGGCTCCTGACCTGGTTGGCTTAAATGTCCCATATCTGACTGTTTAGGTAAGAACCTATATCAGCATTTCCCAGTTCAGAGTCAGCAACAGAATTACCTACTGAGCTTTAAAAAAAGAAGCAGCCACGGCCCAGGCCTCACTAGACCAACTGTGTCAGAATCTTTCAAATTAAGGCCCAGGCCCTCAGGCTCTCTGAGCCCAGTGTTGCAAACATGGAACTGGCTGCAGAGCCCTGTCTTTTGACACAGACCCCTTCGAGTACTGACTGCCCAGGCAGTAGCCCTGGTGGCCCTTCACGCTCTCACTGCTCCTGGACCCGCTGCCTATGCATACCATCCTCAGTGTCGCCCACAGCCTGGACCGAGCCCTGGCCTTTGCCAGCCAGAGGAAGGAGGAGGTTCTGATTCGGGCCACCCCAGGGCAGGGCTGGCAACCCCCCACGGAGAGCACTTCCAGTCTGTCTCGTCGGTCTCTTCCTCCCTTCCATATCTGCGCCCCCACCCCCAGTCAGGGGTGCAGGCTGTCTAGCAACCTCCTTGGGAACATGTAGGCCGTGGCTCTGCCACTCCAAGGTACAGGGCTGAAAGCATCCGCCCAGCCAATCAGAACAGAGAGAAGTAGCTTTGTGGTCCCAGAGAGAGTAGACTTTTCCCCTCTGGCCCTCACACACCTCCTCCCCTTCACAGGCTTCAGAGATATATTCCCTTTACAACAGAAAACATTGGTAGAAAAATGAAAAATTCTATCCAATAATTTTTAAAAAAGAAAAAGGAAGAAACTACAGGAAGAAAATTAAGGACCTCAAGATTCAGTTCTTCTCCCACCTCTCTGAGAGGCAAACAGATAGAAGGCAGCCCTTGTCTTTGTGACAGCAAAACAAGGAGGCCCAGGGGTGATTGCCTGAGAGCCAGTTGGGGTCCCACTTATGTGGTGTTATCAGACCCCCTTTCCCCAGGAAGATGGTTTGAGCCCTTGGCGGGAAGAGCTGGGGAGACCAGCAGACCAGCCTGGAACCTGGTCTGCCTTAGCCCATACTACAGGCTGTGGCAGTGCGCACGCACACACACACAAATAAGGCCCAGGGCTTTCTTTTATTGAAGTTCCATGGGGAATTCTCATGAGCAGCCAGCTTTGAGGATCGTATCAACCGAGCCCTTTCAGAATCCTCAGGAAAGACCTTCCCCCACAACAAGATAGGGGAAGTTTATGAATATCTGTTGAGCCCATGACACACAGTGCCACCATTATCATAATATGCCACCTCCCCTGCCCATGCCTGCCCAACATCTTAGATTCAGATAGAAGAAAAAAATGTCACAAAAGTGTTATAAAGTAGACCATTCTGGGACAGTAAGATTCACAAATTTTCCATCAAGACAAAGCAAACCAAAGGAATCATTGAATCAATAATAGTCATGTCAGGGTAAATGGAGTCAAATATAGGGGGATAGGGATAGAGTGAAGTGGGTAAAGGGGATCAAATATATGGTAGCTGAAGGAAACTGGACTATGGGTGGTAAACACATAATAGAATATACAGATGTCAAATAATAATGTACACCTGAAAATTATATAATTGTATTAACCAATGTTACCCCAATAAACTTAATAAAAAAATAAAAAATAAAAATAGAAAGACGATAACGGTCGTGTTAGATTGTGTGTACTCCACACCATTTTAGTTATATCACACTGCTGTCCTTCCTGTCGTCTCACCCACTTGCCTTTGTACTCATTTAGGCAACCATTAATCCATTTCCTATTTAGAAAAAAGGAAGGAAGTGCAGATCACTGCCAGTGTTAATTTAATTTTACATAAACATGCACTTTGAGGCTGAAGCAAATCTGACTGGTTTTCAATGCGAAAATAAAATATAAAAACTGTTCTTGGAGTTATTTCTAAACAGAACTAATGTAAAAGAAATGTATACAAAAATCAGATTCATCAAATGAATCTTTGGCTAACAATTATTGGAGAACAATGTTAACAACACGTGTAGGAATGCTACGTTTGCTAGGACTCGACATTTTCAGTAATTGAGAATTACTATATTTTATAAATAAAAATACCACTACTAAAAACAAAATGCTATAAATAGAAACATCATTTGTTTCAAAGACTATCGATACACTACAGAGATGAGAAAATAATAATAAAAGCGAGATATTTCATGCAAACTTTGGGGATAAGGTTAGGACTATAATCTGTGAGTTATCTCAAGGTAAACTCGCCACAGGTGAGTATTCTCGGGGCAAATGGGAAGTGGATTAAGGCAGATATCATCACAGGATTGTATTACATTTAGCTGAGCCTCATCTTCTTTGTCCATGGACTCAGGACCCCAAGGGGGGGGAGTTTGTTCTCAAGTCATGCCCCCAATACCTGCAAAGTCTTAAGATTCTCAGATGCTCAGGAAGTTCTGTGCAATCGACACAGCCAATGATTAGTCCAGCTTTTCCCACTACCCCACAGGGCCTCTTCTCCCACACATGTGTAGGGTGATGAGCTTAACATTCCAGAGACAGAGGAAAATAGACTTCCCCAAGTGGCATGTCTCGGCACACTGACTTCTGGGGATTCAAGTCACTCAAGACCAAAGAACATAGGTGATTATGTAGTGTTCCATAGGCAACTCTAACTCATACCATCAGAGTCAACAGTCTTATAGTTTTCATAATGTATGTTTCTATCAAGGGTATCAGAAAATACTTTGGCACTTTTCAAATGGGCTTCAGTTCATCTTTTATTTTCTGTCTTGTGCTGAAACAAGGATTAAGTCTAGAAGCAGTAGAAAATAAGCTCCCTTCTTGTAAGTAGTTTCCTATGACACTATTAAAAAAAATCTGCCTAGCAAGCTTTGTGCTAATAGCTTTCAGTTATGCTTGTCTAACGATGCCCAAGCTCTTACAAATTTGTTATGAGCCCTCTCTGCTTCCCTTTTATTACTATGCTCTCCTTTTTTTTTTTTTTTAATTAGTAATGCATTGGATTCAACATGTACCTTGACAGGTAACTTAAAAGGAGAATTAGTAAAAAGTTCTTTGCCAACAAGGTCAGTTGTGTTCCCCTTATTGTTTATAATAGCTTTGCTGTTCCTCCAAATTTCATTTTGCTTTCTTGTTTTGGATGAATTATGAATGATACTGGTACTTAGTTGCAATTTAATCTAGGCTAGATATTTTGTTTTTCTCAAGTATATCTTACACAGTGCTAAAAATCATTCTTTGGCGAAGATAGAGCACATGTGGCCACTTAAGTAGATATTGATAGAATAGTTGAAGATTGAGTTTCTTCATGTCGCCTAAATCTAGCAGCTTGAATTTTTGCTTTTTCATTTTCTTTTCTCTGTTTAGACCATTTCCTGAACTCATTTTCTGTTTTTCATCATTTGTAACAGAATATCAGTGGCTCCATCCAGACTCCCCCCAGTCTCTGTATATTACCAAAAAAGAATCACCTCCAGTCCATGTTGACACCTCCATTGTGTCTTCCAGTGATCAAGCCCCTAGTCCTTTAATCTTTCTCTGTTTTTAACACATAGCTATCAAAATGCATATTCAGTATATGCTTTGAGGCATATGAAATGGAATTTTAAAATGCAATAATCCTTTACCAAAAGAAAAGAATGTCCCTGCAAATAATGACAGCATTCCCTCTTTATCTCTTTTCAGAGCAAGCACGACTTCATTGTAAAGTACAGGTGCACAGTCCTAAAGTCACTGTCTTTGGTTATTACAGAAAGGCAGTCTATTAACTAAAGCCTGAGAATGGAGTACACTTCTTCTATTAACCATTTATTAAGTCAATAAGCTATGTAATGACTACATTTTTCTTTCTAATATGTAGCAGCTTTATGCATTTAGCGGTATTCTTCCTGGAACAGATGTGTCTTTTCAAAGTTGTCTTCCTTTCCTATGAACGTAGGATTTCTTCTTAATTGTATGCTTGTAAGCTGCAACTGCTTCAAAAGGTGTTTCTGAACTGAGATTGCTCTGTATGGAGAGCCAAGTGACATGAAAACCACAATATCATCAAGAATGTGAGCAGCCAGCTCCCACATCAGGCGCCCAATTAGCTCATATTCTTTGGCTAAACATACTCTGCAGCCAATGCAGTCATCTCCAGTGCTTTGATTTCAGAAGCCTTAGAAATACCTGGGAGTTATTTAAATGTGGTAGTATTAGAACTACAAAAAGATAAGCAAAAAGCATTTCGGTCAGTCAGCAAACTGTAGAGTTTGACAGCAAAACAGTGAAGGCTGTATCAAATTCCCTCCATGTTTTGAATAACTAAGCATATTAACTAGGATTTTACTTAGCATTTTTCTATATCATTAAAAAGGAGTCTTCATAAAGAATTAATATCTAAAGCACATCGGGCAACTACTACTCTATGATTTCCCCATTGCTAAGTGTTAACGAAGAAAACCTTGCTATTATACTTTTGAAAGACACCTGATGGAAGCCTGCCACCAAATTGATACTACTTGTTTCATATAAGAAATGTAATAAGATCTTGGATCACCTTCAAAATATGGTTAGGTTCTTTCCTTGGAATAGAGTTACTATGGGATCGAGTGACTGGAAAAGCGAGTAGAGGAAATAAAATGATTGCTCAGTAGGAAAAGCGCAGTGCTTCTGTCACAGGCTGCCTTTCTGCCCATAGCAAGGTCATGGAAATTCAGCATGAGCCCAAGTGGTTCTTCGGCACAGACACGAACGGGTGTGATTCTGGCACCCGTTGCCGTTTGTCTGACAGCTGTGTGTGCTTCAGCCAACACTCGGTAAGTGATCTGCTTGGTTCTGCTCTGCAGAAGAAAGCTCGCCCTGCAATTTCCCACTGAGTCATGAGGTCAGTAAGAATTCCACCGATGTCTTTAAATAGTCTTGGCTCCAGCCAGCTAACGTGGGTGAGGACACTAGAGTGTGTCTGTGTGTGCCTGGCAGGATTCCGGCTGCTGTGGGAGGGAGAATTTAGAGAGGACTTCAGCTGCCTCCCAATGACACTGGTAAGATCTGTTAGCAGTGGTTCAACCAAAGAGCTTATGCACAAATGTGCTAATGAAACTATGATATCTGATTATTTTTTTGGTTTCCCTCTTTTATGGGCGGGAAATTGGCTTTGAAGTTGGGAAAATCACCTGTACTATGAATAAATTATATGGAACCCCTTTGAGCAGCTCTTAGAAAAAGTAAGGTGGCAGCTCCATACTAAAATGGCCTAAACCCAGAATCTGAGAATGAGCTACCCACTGCCCCAGCACGTTGTTGCTCCTTCCCAAATGGGGTGAAAGGAGGCAGACAGGAATTAGGGTGAGATGGCTGCAGTGAGTGAAGTTTTACCTGTTCCTCCCAGTCATGTTCTTTGGCTACTATTCTTTGCTTAAGGAGACCTTGGGGCTCTGACTCATCTGCACCGCCCGGTATGTTATCCTTGCTCCAGCCCATTGCTTACATTTCTCTTGAGCGGGGATCACTACTTGCCACGCATTGTGGGAGCCCACGTGGGTTTCTGTCTCTTTCACCAAACTGTGAGCTCCTTAGTGGAAGAAGCAGGGCTACTCTTCTCTAGCCCAGTGGAGTAAAGAGAAGGTGCTACAAAATATAAGTTAAACTAAGTTAAGCTGAGGGTACTAAGAAGTTAGATGAGTTTTGGCAGCAACTCCAATTCCTGTCTTGATATTGTTAGCTATGTAGAGTAGACAAAAGTGCCAAGACATCTGGCTTTCCATTGATCTGAACATGCTGTACTTTCTTCATTGCCACCTTTTCACTCTAATTCTTTAACTCACAATAAAGAGCAATGTCTTAGGAACTCTTAGCTGCTGTGACAGCAGTAAGATCCAGTGAGTCTTGTGGCAAGAACTCTGAAATTACTCATCCTGATGTCTCGTTTATCTAACAGCTATGCGCTTTTACAATTAAAAAAAAAATTAATATTTTTACAGAGCCTTTTGTCCAAAGAGCTTTTAAATGTCACTAAACTCATTTTTTAAAATGTCCATATATGAAAGCCAAGTGGCAAATATTATCCTTCTCTAAATGTTAAAAGGGTAATTGCCTTTTTTGTGTGGCTTGTCTATGCCTTACCTCTTCTTTCCTGCCTTTTGGTCATTTTTTTTTTTCATTTATTAGCTCATCTCTGAGAGGGCAAATCTAGTAAGAAAAGAGAAGTAAAATCAGAAAAAGATGACAGCCACTGGCTGGAATCTCTAGAAAATCTCAGAGACATTACTGTGGGTGCAAGAGGATTGGGAAAAAAGGGTGAAACTGCGCATTAAAATTGATTTGTATTTATTATCCAAAGCCATCATACTATCCCAGTCACTCACTGCCAGACATAAATATGAGCAGTTTGATTGTTACTCTACAGTTATTTTAGAGACAAATAAATTGTTGCCCCTCGAACTCGAGAGAAAGCTCTGCCTATTTTGGTCATCACTGGGAGAGCAAGACTCCAGGTTGCTCTTTGGTCCCATGTAATGCTTGGTAGAGGCTACTGTTGCTACCTGGCTGTGGTTGCCAATTCAAGGGTTGAAACCAGATGGTGTCAATGCCTGATACCGCACTCGACACACAGCGAATACTTAACAAATATTTGACTTGTGAATTTCATTGAATCAGACCTGCTGACCACTATTCCAAAGGCCAAATTCTACTGCTCCTCAGGAGAACCAGAGCAATTATTTCTCTTTGGAAAAAGCCAAATGACCTGCTTCAATTTCTGTTTAGAGTGAGATGAACATGATATTATGGGAGTTATTAGAAACATAGAGTTAAAAACAAACACTTGTCTAAGATGGTGTTTAACAATGATTCAGCAAATATTAACGCAAGCCTTGACCCCCACGAGCAGTAAGAGGAGAAAGCTTAGACTAGAGAAGTACCCGGCTGACAGAGTCTCGGTGAGCTGGCTACTGTTCCTGCCTTCAGTGGTGTTTTTTGTCCTTCAGGTAGCTGACGAGCATCTCCAGGCCCCCCTCCACCAGCTCCGGCAGAGGCTTCGATAAAGGATTATGGGAAATGTGGAGCCCTTTGTCCATGGGATTCCAAGCAATTCTGGCCAGTCGACACAGCAGGTAGAGTTCGTCTGGGAGGGTCTGGATGTCGTTGTCATTCAAGTTCAGCAGCTCCAGGCTGGCAAGGAGGCAGAGAGATCGCGGGAAGGAGTGGATGTTGTTGCTTTCGGCAATGAAGATCTGCAAGCTGCCCAGGCATTGGATGCTCTCAGCGATGTTTTCCAGGCGATTGGAGCCCACATGCAAGAAATCCAGATCCTTCAGGGCAAACACACAGATGGGGATGTGAGCAAAACGGTTGTTGCTGAGGTTTAGCTTCCTCAGTCTAGAAAGGTCGGCAAAGCTGGCGGGCAGCTGGGAAAGGCTGTTGTGCGACAGGCTCAGGACTTCCAGGTTCTTGCAGGCGCTCAGCTCGGCTGGCACCTCGGTCAGACAGTTCATGTTGATGAACAGCACCTTCAGGCCCTTCAGGAGGCTGATTTCCTGTGGCAGGCTCTTCAAACGGTTCCCGCACAAGTTCAGGACCACCAGCCGACTCAGCCTCCCCACCTCAGGGGAGAGAACCCTGAGTTGGTTGTGAGACAGATTGAGTTTCTGGACCTCGGACAAGCCCCACAGAAAGTCGGGGATGTCCGTTATTCCCTTGGTGACCAGGCTAAAGCTGATGTGGCGCATGCCTCGCTTCAGCAGGGACCGCGGGTCCTTCCCCGAGAGCCCACGGGGAGAATCTCTGCCTCCTCCTCAGGAGCACCATGCCCCTGGGGCCTTTGTCCTTGGAGCGGGCGCTTGATTGCCTGGCCCCCATACCTTCCTTTCCGCCCTCTATCCCCTGTCTCCCAAAGGTTAGTGTTGTGTCCTACCCCAGCTGCTAAAAGCTGGCTGTCACAGGCAGGGAGCACGGGTGGAGGTGAGAACAGGTCCTTGCTCAGGCAGTCCAGCGTGGAGAAAGCTCACAGAAGGTCTGGGTCAAGTCTCGCAGATATCCAAGATGCCCTACCTTGGCTGTGGGACAGCTAGGTCCATCCTCGAGGGTGAGTTTAGGTGGTTTCTCTCTGAGCGGCCTGGCTGTAATGATATACTTTTCCCTGCAGCTGCAGAACTGAACCACTTGAATCCCTCCGAATGCCACAATGCAGCTGTCACTGTCATTCTGCCCGGGCTTATTGGCCTGGTGTGTACAAACAGGTCACAAGGAGGCTGCATCTAACTCTCCCCTCTCAGCCTTTCTTGGGTATCACAGCTGAGCAGATGATTAAGAAGCCCACTCCAAGAAGAAGCAAAGCGGAAAAGTGTAGCAGGCCACACAAACGCCACTCTCTCTATGTGGTCGCCGGAACTCATCCGGACTGCACAGTGAAACTGGGCTAAATCCTAGTGACAGAGTTTCATTTCCAAAGCTAAGGGTCATCGGACAATATCATACGTACCCATGTCACACAACTGGTGAATCATGTAGTTGTGAAAAAAAAAAAATAGCAGAATAAGCCTGGACACCTAGAATTCTCCAGGCCAAAGGTTTTTACACGGTGCTTGTCAGAAGTGACTCAGTGAGGAGAAAATGAAAGGGGGTCTGGACCCCCACTCCCAGATCAACCAGAGAGGCTTCAGGATCAACTGTTTCACAGTGGCTTTCTGAGTTTAGTGGGGTGCACTTTAAATGTTTGAACGGCCCCTTGAGTGGCTGCCTTGTGGGGTGCCCATAGTCCTGAAGGATAATGTAGAGAGACCCTCTGAGTAGACAACTCTCTCCCTCCTTCTCTCACTTTCTACCCATCGCTCCCATCTTCTTCAATTAAAAAAGTTAACTTACGCCCTAAGTATGTAGACTTAATAATGTTATGGGCTGAATTGTGTCCCCCCAAATTACAAATATTTAAATCCTAACCCCCAGTACCTCAGAAGGTGACTCTTTGGAGATAGGGCTACATGAAAACACAGAGAGAATATGGCCATCTGCAAGCCAAGGACAGAGGCCTCAGAAGTAATCAACCCTACTGACACCTTGATCTTGGAATTGTGCCCTCCAGATTTACGAGAAAATGAATTTCTGTTTTTTAAGCCACATAGACTGTGGTCCTTTGTTCTGGTGGCACTGGCAAACTGATATAGTTTGGGAGGCGGCAGATACATTGCATAGGTGAAAAATTACAAAATAGTTGGAGATTAAAGGGGAAAGTGATGTCAAGGTTGATGACCTATATTCTGAGAACAGGGCTTGCAGTCTGTGGAGAGGGATGGGTTGGCCGGAAAGCATGTGGCTTTTGCTGGCAGCAACCCTTGTGCACAGCCCCCTGGCACAGCAGTTGTGTGTCCTGGAGAGTGATGCTGGTCTCAGAGTTGTAATCACTAAGCCAGGGCCCTGAGCTGAGCCCTGACTGGGCACCACTTGGGGAATGTGCTGGCCTATCCACTGGTTGGCCAATGTCTGGGCAGGAACAGCAGCAGGAGGTATAAAACAATGTGAGGCCACTTCTCACTCCACTTGGCATTTGAAAGTGATCTGATCCTCTTAGATAGATCAGAATCCCCCTAAGAACCTGGGGTTCTTGCACAAAAGTGGAGACATTGGACTTTTTTAAATGGGATATTGAGTGTTTTAACTATTAATTGGGGGAAGAATAATGTGGCTAAATTTATACCCTAAGTTTTTGGAGCAAACCATGACTTATATAAGTCAATTTCACGTGATAATAGGGTTTTGCTGTTTTATAAAAAGCTCTGCTTCTTCTTTCCCTTTTTTATTCTATGAGCATGAGAAATTATGCTGCAGTTCCTGAGATGTGGGAAATGGTGGGAGCTGGGATGATTTGAACAAGAACCAACAGCTTTCTTCTTAATGGCAATTCTCTCTTAACTCTTCACTCATTTTTTTTTCAATTAAAAACTTTCTGAGAATTTATCAATAGCCAACGTGTATTGAATGTTTACTATGTGAAAGGCACTGCATTAGACACTTTACATGTGGGATAGAGGTATTAAAATTATCTCCATTTTACAGAGGAGGAAACAAAGAGAGAGGTCAAGTAACTTGACCAAGATCAAGTCACTTGACCAAGTTCAAGTATCTAGTCAATAGCAGAACCAGAATTCAAACCCAGTTAGCCAGACTTCACAACACAGGCTGAAACCATAAGAAGCCTTAAGGCTTAGCCCTGTAGCAAGATGGAATAACTATGGTTAGGTTATGAATTTTT
>NW_006442107.1:30995920-31018626 GCF_000325575.1 Pteropus alecto | reverse complement strand
AATAACTGCATAACTACATGAATAGAAATAACTACATAATTAGGCCTTAACCCTGCTTGCTCTTCCCCATCACAACTGGGCAAAGCAAAAGTTAAAATATTATTCCAGAAGACCTTGATGTAATGGATTTAATCCCCTCTAAAAATAGTTTAGTTATTCTTTAGTGAGGTTCTCATATATCAAGTGGATGAGATGTATGAATAGCTGACTTTGTTTCTTCTAATTTTTTGAAATGTAGATACTATCCCCTTAATTGACCATGCTTACTTATGTGGTCAGAGCATGGGTCACCTTGAGGATGGTCACAGTTTCTCAGTCTGTGTCCTTGTCGATGAAACAAGCCTTTCAGGCTGGGGATGTGCGGGGGTACTTCCCAGAGCACCTTCCCACTCTGAGGACTCAGATTCTCACTGCAAGATAGATCGCTGTAGGGAAGTGAGTCACATTTACCTCTTTTCTGGCAAAAGTATGCAAAGTCCAAGGCAGCTTTTATTTTGCTTACATTAATATTGGTCCTTGGGGGAATGCTGCTGGCTTTCGGTTTCACTATGGAGACCACACATTGGACTTTTGCCAAAAGAGACTTTTCAAGGCTCTCTGAATGGATTTCAGTTTGGAATAAGTCTCAGAATGAAGCTTTACTGGACAAGGTTTTGAAATTCCAGGACATGGTAAGTAATGTGGCTATCTTTCAAACCTAAGGAAGTTCCATAATAATTAAGATGTACTTAGTATCCTCAATGTATTTACTACATTTTTGTATATTCCAGTCGATGATTGTTCCAACATGTAAAAATTGACATTTGTTATTTTGTTTATCTTAAATAAAATAAAGCCATAATAAGTACATAAAATAGTGGGTTATGAAAACATCTAAAGCTACTTCTGAATTCACACTAATGGAATATTTATTGAAAAAAAATCTTTTTATTCTCATGTTGGTGTTTCAGCTTATGTCCACACGTCATGTCTGTTAATTTGAGAAGAAAGAAATGTGTATGTTTAAATAGTTCATTAACATAACCATTTTACCGATTTACATTTTTTAAAAAATAGAAGATATAGAAAGGTTTGGAGACAATCCAATTAACATTTTGCATTTAAATCTAGATTTTTTTCTTATGCATATCTACTTCAATGTATTTTCTCTGACCAAAAAAAAAATTTGTTTTTAATTTGTCTTAGCCCATGTTTCCTCAAAAGCATAGCTTGAGACAAAAGCTATGAGGCTAATGTTTTATTGAGGAGTACAATCCAGGTAACCAAAAATAACAGAGGGATCTGGGAAGAGAGCAAATAAGAGCAATGCATTCTAAGCTAGCCACATCTTTTGCATCGAACACAGCCTGTTGCTAGGTTTCATAGACATCTGCAAAGAGGCTGTATTAAACTACCATGTCTCAGAACAGCCCACTGTTAAACATCTATAAAATGCATGTAATGATGCAATCCAAAGTACATAACAAAATTCCCTAATTTATGGGTACTGATGGTATATGACCCACAGTACAGTGATGTTATATGGTAAAACCTCAGTAAATGAGAGCTGTGACATAAATGGTAGCTATTATACTATTATACATATATATCCCACACCCCTACACACACACACACACACACACACACACACACAGGCTTCTGGGTTCATTTACTAAACATTCTCCATGCGTTTGATTTTATTTTGTCCTTGTTCATGAACTTCACATTTTTCTTCAAGCCCAATCAATGCAGTATCCGTGAAGCATCTCTCATTTATCTTTTACTCACCTTTTATTTACAGAATATTTACTCAGTAAGAGCTGTTTTAGATGCCATTATAAGGTCTATCTGATTTTCATAAGGCTTGTGAGGTTGATATTTTTAATCTCATGTTAAATATGATAGAACCAACCTCTGACGGGGTTAACTGATGCTCCAATTACAAAACTAGTTAGTATCAGCATTATCATCGACACCTTGTCTTCTGGTCTAAATCTTGTTCTCTTTCTACTATATTCTCTTTACTACTTTTTAGTAAACCAGCTTATTATCAATCTAATTAGAACATACTCCTGCCTTCCAGCATGTAGCCACCTCAGTCAGAGGTAGCGACAGGCTGGCTGTCAATGTAATAAGCACAGGTTGCTGTGGCTGACCACCTTGGGTTTTAATCCTGGGTTTGTTACTGAAGGGCTGTGTGACTTTGAGCAAGTTACTTAGCTTGTCTGTGTTTCTATTTCTTCATATGTAAAATTGAGATAATGCTGTGGGAATTAAATAACTAAATACACATAAAATGCATAGAACAATCCTTGTATGTAGCTGCTGAATAGATGCCTGACAGAACACAGAGAAGACAACTCCACTCCAGGGGCTCAGGTGCAAGGATCTTCATCAGCACAGGGCAAGCCTGGCCCTTTCTTCTCCTGGAAACTTCCTCTTAGCCAATCAGCTGGCAATCAGCTCTTCCCAGGGGAAAACATGCTTTCCTAGAAAGTGAGTTCAGGGGCAGATTGTCAGGCAGATCCAAATTGAACTGCTTTTCTCTGTAAGTCAAGCTCCTCTTCAGAAATCCTTTCTCCTCAGATTTGTTCATTGTCTCACTCTGTTCATTCAGCTCACAGTTGTTGTTGGCTCAATTAGATTTCAAGCTCCTTGGCTCCCCCAGAGCCCTAGAACAATTCTGAGGGCACAGTAGGTGCTCAATAAATGCTTACTGAAATGAACACACATTTGGGCCCTAAAGGAAGTTTGATGTGAGCAAAGAACAATATAGAAGTCACTTGGATGTCCTGTTTGTTTTAAATTGCTTCTCTATTACTGTTTTGACAATTGTCTGCTTCATGTGTTCCCCTGGAGGACTTTACCCATGTATGTGCACAGACTGATCACAGAACCTTTGATTTAACCTCCATCCTAGCAGGTCGTTGGACAGAGCTTTGTCAGACATGCCAAGTCTATTTCGTTTTTCAGAGGGAGGCTTGGGCACCTTCTCAGGGAAGGTCCTTGTCCGGCCCTCCAGAAGGTTGCACAGCACTGAGCTGGTGAGGCTCAGCCCACTTCGTCCTTGTCTGTGAATGGAATACTTATGTTTCCTCCTCATAGGCAAATTGCAAGGATCAAATGGAATGATGAAAGTAAAGTAAGTAGCACAGGACCTCATACTAGAGAGTACCCTGCTGCCGTTCTAGAGCCCACTGTAATCCATCCTGGGCATTGTGGCCGAATGTTCTGGAAGTCTGTTCAGACCAACCAGTTGCTTAAGCTGTCCTTCTTGTAGGCCATGGTCACACACTTGCCTACATCACATTCTCATGTTCCCTAACACACACACACACACGACCTTCTAGCAACACAGAGGTAGCAACAGATTGCCCTACACACCCCTTGTGTTTTTAGGATGCTGTCCCTTTGTTTCTGTTGTCCCTTGCTTCTTATGCTAGCACCAATCATGCTTCACACAAAACACAGTGTCACCTCTTCAAAGGAGGCTTCTCCGACTACCCCACATTACTCTAGGGCTGTCCAGGAATCATCCTCACTTCCTAAAGCATCCTGGACTTTCTTCTATTACACACAGTACTCACCCCCTCACCACTCCTACACAGTAATGGTTTCCAACTGGGGCAATTTTGTCCCTCAGGGGACACTTAGCAATGTCTGGGGATATGTTTGGTTGTCAGATGTGGGAGTGGTGATGCTGCTGATATCTAATGGGCAGAGGCTAGGGATGCTGCTAATATCCTACTGTGCAAAGGACAGCCACACAACAAAGAGTTATGGGCCCCAAATCTCAATGTACTGAGGTCAAGAAACCTTCTTCATGGGAATCATCAGCTTTGGGGCCAATCTCCTCCATTAAACTATCTGCATTTGTTAGGGCTGGACCTAAATATTATTCCTCATTGTATGTTCCCCTTGAGTCTAGAATATTAGCTAATGCAGAGTGCCTGTTCAATAAGCCCTGGCCACTCCCCACTATATCCTCTCATTTGTGAATCAATCCATGATATGTTGAAGGTATCACTGCCTCTCTACTCCTATGTAACCCATGTAACCAGAAACAAGTAAAACCTGGCTTGTTTGTCCACTGGTATCAAACTTCTATTTACACAGAATTACGCTGCTGAGATCATTTGTTCAGGAAAAAGGGACCCACAACAAGGCCATTTCAGTCTTCGGGATCCAAATATCAGTATCTCCATCCTGTCATAAAATCAAACACTGAGGCAACTCTAAGAAAATACTGACTCTACCTTTGCTGGCCAGCTGTTAACTCATAATAAATTAAAATTGAGCTTTTCAAAAGGTTGCCTCCAAAAAGAGGTCCATCATGTTATTCCACATCGTTTCCTCTCAGGAAATCCCTCTGTCTGGCTAACCTTGTTCTCCAGGCTTCTGTCTTCCCTGCATCTTTCTGTTTGTCTTTGAAGAGATAGGTAACCAGCAAAGGCTTTTCCAGTCCTACTCATTTGGGCCTAGTCATCAAAGTGCACTACATGCTGAACAGCGGTGAAGGAAAGAGGAAATAAAAAGATGCTTTGATTAAAAGCCAAGAGAGTAATCACGCACCAAATCAGCCTTTTTCAGATTAAGTTTATATCAAAAAGCAAGGTTGTATATTTTAGAGCAGTGAGACTTTATTCAATATTCTCAGACCAAGGTAGCAGAGCTTCGATAAAGATCAAGTCTCCTTTTAAGACGTTTCAAATTCTTTTTGACATTTTAAGATAATTAAATGCCTAAATAAATAACAAATAGAAACAAAAAGACTAAATTCAGTCAAGTGAACCATATGGTTCCTACCTAAGAAACATGTTCCTCTAATATGAAGTTTAAAATATGCGTAGTGTGTACTTAACTTATGTGTTTGATAAATAAATTAGAATCTCATGTAAAAACTCCAAGGACCTATCACTGTTTCAATTTCAGATTTGGCATGAACTATGTTAGCAAAAAGAAACTCCCTCCTTGTCAAGGTAACAGGGTAGAATGGAAAAGGGCCAAGGCCCTAGGATCTGAGGGATTCCTCACTCAGTTTCAAATCCTTGGTTATGAGTCAAGCTTTGCTGTCAGAGAACTTAAGGTCAATTCCTAGCTCTGTCACTTTCTCACTGTGTGTCCTGGGGCCAGTTACTTAGCCTATCTAAACCACAGTTTCCTCCTCTGAAAGATGAGGGTAATAATAGTATGGGATTGCTATGGGGATTAAATGAGACAAAGCAGATAAATTGCTTAGCTTGGATCCTAGCATATAGTAAAGTAATTGAAAAGTAGTGATTACATGTACTATTGCTATTACTGTTCTACTAGTTTTGTGACTTTAGACAAGTTTTCAGCCTTGCTGAGCTTGTTCTTGGTATTGAAAATAAAATGTGTATGACAGTGGCCTGGAGCTGGAGCCCTATTAAGTGACAGTTGTCATCATCATCATCATTATCATCATCATCATCATCATGGACATCACAGTCTTGGTGGTTACTTGATTTTAAGTCATTGTACTTTAGCTGAAATTAAGCAAGTTAAGATGCCTCTATACATAAAAACATGTACATAAATTATTGCAATCATAAAATTATGTATGCACATGGGCAAGAACTGAAAGAAAGTAGGGAAGAAAAAAAGTGATTTGGGGGATGTCAGGAGTCTGAATGAAATTTTTTCTTTTTTCTTTGATTTCTACTAATGTTATGACTATGTGTAATAATGCTTTAAAAACTTTTTATTGTATAAAAGTATAACAAATCCCCATATACCTATCATCCACCTTCAACAATTAATAATGCTTCTTTTTAATCATGAAGGAAAATTCAAGTCAGCACTTTTGCCAACTGTAATAACTTTCATAAAAGAATGAGGCAATAAAATGGATCTGGAATAAGCAGGAGTATGAGGAATATAGAATAGAAAATAAAAGGGTCTAGCTCAACTGACAACTTCACTCTGGCTGGTAATCGGGAACAAGTCCGGGTGTGTTCATTCAAAAAACATTTATGAAGTCCTTGCTCTGTGCCAGGCCAGTTGCGAGGTCCCAGGAATGCAAAGACGAGAAAGCCACCAGGGGAGGGGCAAAATGATAACCAACTCCATGTGCATAGTGAATTCCTACTCTAAGTTTACCAAAGTATTTCAGTACATGGTTACAAGTGCTATAATAGAAATATGTCTGAGTTGCAATAGGAAGAGATAGAGAGAGGAAGAAGCTCTGCAAGGGACGGGACCTTGCAGATTCAGGGGAGGCAGGAGTTTGGTTTGGTCACATGGAAATTGGGGCTGAGCATAAAAAGAAAGGAACTGGCAGGAGCAGAATGTGCCCTGTGCCTGCCTAGAGGAACTATAAGGACTTTGGAAAGACCACAGGAGGGAATATAAGCAGGTGAGAGAAGTTGTTGCAGATGGAGCAGAGAAAGTATAGAGATAGAATACCATAGGAAATAAATGAAAAGTGTACTCCTTCGGCATTGCTTTCCTCAGGGTAGATTATCTTTAGAGAGTTATTTGACTTGAGTTAATGACTTGTCTTCCTTTAATAGTGATTTGGCTCAATGTAAGTTTGAAGGGGATTTTTTTGTTTCAGTGTCATACTTTTAGAAAAATTCACCAACTTTGGCTACAGGTCCCCTAGAATTTAATGACTATGCATTTAATTATTTAATATTGTAATGGATTTTAAGTATCTCTTTTAAAATAATTAAAAATAATAGAAGTCTTGATTAAGTACTAAAAAGGCTTAACATTTTTTCAGTTATACATTATGTCTAACTGAGTAAACTTGATTTCCATATTGACATATGTCCTAGGGTTGCATATTCTCATCTTTTATGCTTGTCCCCTTGCAAGCTCCACTGTGGCATGCAGGCCTTTTTCTCAGGTGCACTGTATTCCCCTGCTTGGAGCTCATATCTTTGCAAATCCCTGTGCACTTCCTGAGGGTAGGACTTGCCAGTTTAAAAACCATAGAGTGAGTTCCCCAACTTCTTGTCTGGTTACCCTAAGAGGTGGTAAGTCCAACAGAGAGCTTAAGGACCAACTACCGAGAGGAGAAGGATTGAGTTTAACCAAAAATTACTGCAATATCTCTGACTGTAATTGCATGTATATAGATAGTTTTGTGTAAGTTTTCAGTTTCCAGGTGGTTATCAGAGCTTGAGATAGACTTCAGTTTAGTTATGAGAAAACAAGACATTTATTTTTTGCTCAGCTCAGTTTGACTGAAAATCATGCATACTCTATCTACAGAGCTTTTCAAAATTCAAAAATAAAATTAATGAAAACATTACGGGAAAGAAAGTAAAATATGTTTTTTCGAAAGAGAAAGAAAATCAACCTTTGTCATGGTTCACAGTTCTATAAAGATTTGTATATTTGGATTCAATTTGTTCTGCAGTTCAGTAAATTGGAGCAGTTTGTTTTGGCTTTTGGTTTGGTTCACATCCCTGTAAATACATGTGCCCTTTGAGAAGCAAATATGCTCCAAAAGAGTAAGTTGGAACAGTACCTTATGCCCCTCAGAATCTTCTCTATCTGTTTTTTAGCAAATGAAATACCAAGGTATGAAATCAAATTTTCTCTCAGAGGTTTCTGGCTTGATGTGCATGGACTTGACCTTAGAAGAGCCCAGTCTTCCTTCTCATCCTAAGGAACTACTGAGCAGAGGTAGATTTACTGTGACACTGGTACATCTTGAAATTCAGGGCCCCTCACTTGCCCCGGATATTCATAAAGCACAAGGTGAGATCCTAGTGATGAGGTCATGTTGTGACATTTTAAAAAATAAAATGTATGAAAGTGAGGTATTTTAACTACAGTCCACTTAACTTCCCCTTTATCACACTTCCTCGTGGTTCAGGTAGCATTAGAGTAGCCAAATGTTTTGGGGATCCAGATGAGGGAAATTTGGATAAAGAACACATCTTGTTTGGATTTAGTGAAATGTATTTATGTCGTTCTTTATTACTTCTACGGGTAATTAAATTATTACTAGCCACCTTGGGGTAAAAATAGCTTCTAGAATAACTCTTATCATCCACTGTATATCTCAATTGATGTCACCAAATGAAGGTACAAAAACAGAGGTCATGTTGAGATACAAATATGTCCTATGGCTCCTGGCATCAGAATCTAATTCATGGTTCTGGTGCCAGGAGCTGTTCTTTCAGCTGCCAGACATTATGGTGCATTGTTTGCAAAGCTGGCTATAATAGCTCTTCCTACTCAGCACATTCACTCTTTCACAAAGTGTCTTGCTGCACTTTGTATTCATAGGTGAAATCTATTTCCCAGTGCCTTGGATCTGAACATCTTGGGCCTTAGTTTAACCAATAGACTATAATGGAAGTGATGGATTCAATTTTCTGCAGTTCAGTAAGTTGTCTAGGCCTGGGGCATTCAGTGTCCACTCTCACCATATTTCTACCATGTAAAGAAGCCCAGACTAGCACTCTTGAAGATGAGAGTCCATAAGAAACATGATACCCAGTTGATATCCAGCACCAGCCACCAGATATGTGAGTGAGACCATCTTAGCCTATCCCAGCCCCAGCTGAGCCATCAGCTGGCTGTAGCTTCATGAGTGATCACAGATCAGATCAGCAGAACTACCAAGCTGTGTTTAACCCAACTTGCTGATCCACAGAATCATGAGCAAATAAAATAGTAATTGCCTAAAGCCATTAAATTTTGGAGTAATTTGTTATGCAGCGATAGATAACTTGTACACACCTGTAAAGTTATACACAGTAGATTTGGTTCTCATCCATGCTTAGTGAAAATAGTTCTCTTCTTTCAGGATGTACTCAATAATGCAGAGTATAAAATTATAAATGAGACATACATTGTCCTTTATTACTTCCCTCATTTCTTTCCTTCCTTCTATTCTTTCTTCTCTTTTTCTTTTTTTCTCATGGGAATAATGACAAAACTTGAATATGCCTTTTAAAATACAATTTTGAAAGATATTTAGAAAAGCTTCAGTATAACAGTAAGAAATCACAGACTCATGACTTCTGGTCAAGATGGCTTAGTAGGTAGACACTGTGCTTGCCTTCTCTCACGAACACATCAAAATTACAACTAAACTACAGAACAACCATCATTGGGAGTCCTCTGAAGTCTGGCTGAACAGCAGTCCTATAACTGAGGACATACAGAAGAAGCTCCCTCAAGACTGGTAGGAGGAGCAGAGAGGCAAAACAGGTTGGTTTCACATCTGTGTGTGGTGGCTGAAAATCGAGAGGGATATTTCAGCCGCAGAGTACCCCTGGAGGAACAAAGGGTCCCAGCCCCACACTGTGCTCCTCATCCCAAGGTTCCAGTGCCAGGAAGAGAAGTCCTCACAACCTCTGTCTGTGAAAACCAGTGAAGATTGTGGCTGAGGGAGATGGAGGGCTGCAGGAGTCACAGACGTTCCTCTTAAAGGGCCCACACAAACTTACTTGCTGACGGACTCACTCACTCTGAGCTTCAGCACTGGGGCAGCTCCTTGAAAAGCATCAGGGACATACGGGGCTTTGGGTCAAGAAGTGCTGGCAGAGAGCATTATTCCTTTGTAGAGCACTCCCCTCTCCCTGTGTGCAGAAGCAGGCAGGTGCCATATCTGAGGCTCCATCAGCTCGGCTAACACATGTCATCCCATCCTGGTGATTCCCTGAGACCCTGGCCCACCCACGCCACCTCCAGTGGCTTTTCCATACAAATGGCCTGTTCAATTCATGCTGCAGACTTTTCTAAAATCTCTCAAAAGTTCACAAAACCCAAACAAACAGCATCAAGCCTCGGCATGCCCTGTACCTCTTGATGAGCAGCCCCAAGCCCAAACCAGTGGCAGCCAGCCTCAGTTCACAGCTTGGCCTTTTGAGGCACCTCTAAGCCCAGCACAGGTACAGATTGCTTGGTGACTCTTACCAGATGGCGCCAAGCAGTGCACAGGCTGAAACTGAAATTGGCATGAGGCGGGCCCCTTCCAGGAAGCCCCGGGTATGATGATACCCATGACCAGCTTCGACTAGAGCTGGAGCACTACCCGGGGCTGCATCCAAAAATGACACACCCAAAGGGCAGATTGGGCAGACACCAGAGCCTAGCTAACGTGAATCCTTGTTCACAGAGTCAGCCCTC
Organism: Pteropus alecto; assembly: GCF_000325575.1. Taxonomy (NCBI): domain Eukaryota; kingdom Metazoa; phylum Chordata; class Mammalia; order Chiroptera; family Pteropodidae; genus Pteropus; species Pteropus alecto. Next base: position 31,008,531 of record NW_006442107.1, on the reverse strand, counting down.
ACTAGCCAGTCCATATAACCAATAAGCCCAAAGGTCGACCCCTCCCACTGACTTGCAATAAGCAACCAAGGCTCAACTGTGACAGGAGGGCACATGCAACTTGTATAAGGGACACACCTAGAGCACCTGGCTCAGGTGACCAGGGAAGACTGCACCACTGAGTCCCACAGGATGCCTACTATATAAAGCCACTAAACTAAGAGCAGGAGACTGAGCAGCCCTACCTAATACATAGAAACAAAGACATGGAGGCAGACAAAATGGGAAGACAAAGAAACATGTCCCAAAGGAAAGGACAAAGCTCCAGAAAAAGAACTAAACAAAATGGAGACAAGCAATCTACCTGATACAAAGTTCAAAACACCAATTATATGAATGCTCAAGGAATTTAGGGGCAGAACAGATGAACTCAATGTGAACTTTAAAAAGAGATAGAAAACATAAAAATAGAGATAGAAAACATAAAAAGGAACCAGTCAGAAATGAAAACTATAATAACTGAAATGAAGAATGCACTAGAAGGAATCAACAGTAGAGTAGATCAAGCAGAGGATCAAATCAGAGATTTAAGATAAGGTAGCAGAAAATACAAAATCAGAACAACAACAAGAAAAAAAGAATCCCCAAAAAATGAGGTTTAAGTGGCCTCTGGGACAACATCAAGTGTACCAACATTCACATCATAGTGGTACCAGAAGAAGAGAGCAAGGAATTGAAAACCTATTTGAAGAAATTATGATGGAAAACTTTTCTAACCTGGCAAAGGAAATAGACATACAAGCTCAAGAAACATATGGAATTCCAAACAAGATGAATCCAAAGAGGCCCGTACCAAGACACATTATAATTAAAATGCCATAGATTAAAAACAAAGAGAGAATCTTAAAAGCAGCAAGAGAGAAACATCTAGTTATCTACAAGTGAGCTCCTATAAGACCATCAGCTGACTTCTCAACAGAAATTTTGCAAGCCAGAAGGGAATGGCACAAAATATTCAAAGTGATGAAGAACAAGGACCTACAACTAAGATTACTATACCCAGCAAAGCTATCATTTATAATCAAAGAACAGATAAAGAGCTTCCCAGACAAGAAAAAGCTAAAAGAGTTTAACAACACTAGAGCAGTATTATAAGAAATGTTAAAGGGACTTCTTTAAGAAGAAAAAATAAATAAAAAATATTAATAATAAAATGGCAATAACTCTATATATATATAAAATTACTTAAATGTAAAAGGATTAAATGTTCCAATCAAAAGATAGGATGACTGAATAAGAAAACAAAATCTATATGTATGCTGCCTATAAGAGTCTCATTTCAAATCTAAAGACTCACACAGACTGCAAATAAAGGGATGGAAAAAGATGTTTAATGAAAATAAAAGTGAAAAAAAAAATCTGAGGTAGCAATACTTATACCAAACAAAATAAACTTCAAAACAAAGGCTATAACAAGAGACAAAGAAGGACCCAGTAATCCCACTTCCGGATATTTATTCAAAGAAACCCAAAATATGACTTTGAAGGGATACGTGCATCCATATATCCATTGCAGCGTTACTTATAATAACCAAGATATGGCAGCAACCTGGATGTCCATGGTTGGATGTATAAAGAAGTGGTGGTACATATAGACGATGGAATATTACTCAGCCATAGACATTTTTTAATGAAATCTTGTCATCTGCAGCAACAAGGATGGACCTAGAGGGTATTCTGTTGAGTGGAGAAAGTAAGGCAGAGAAAAACAAACACCATGTGATTTCACTTACATGTGAAATTTAAAGAACAACGACAACAACAAAAAATAGAAACAAACTTATGAACATAGAGAACATTTTGGGGGTTGCCAGGTAGGAGGCAGGTTGAGGAGGTGGGTAAAGGGAGAAAGGGATTTAAAAGTACAAATTGGTAGTTACAAAATAGTCAAGGGGATGTAAAATATAGCGTGGGGAATATAGTCAATAATATTGTAATAACTACGTATGGTGTCAAATGGGTACTAGACCGATCAGGGTGATCACATTGTAAGTTATATAAATGGCTAATCTTTATGTTATATACCTGAAACTAATATAACATTATATACCAACTATAATTGAAAAATGAAAATATATATATATATAAAAAATCATAGACTCACTATTTAAATATGTAGCAAGAGTACATTCTTTTGTCATCTTTAACTTTGTTTACTAAGAAACGGAGAAAATTCAGATATAAAATAGATAAAATAGCAAACCCCAATTGAGCACCATTCTACAATGAAATGGCCTGTACTCTTCAAAAATATTAAGAACATAAAAGTGAAAACAAACAAACAAAAAGACTAAGGAATTGTTCCAGATAAAAGGAGCCTAAAGAGAAATAAAAACTAAATGCAATATGTGATTCTTGATTGAATCTTAACAGAAAATAATAATTTTCTTTTTTACTATAAGGACATTAGTGAAACAATTCTGAAAATTGGATAAAGTTTATAGATTAGATAATAGTATTGCATCAATGTTAATTTTATGATTTGAATATTATACTATGGTTATATAAGAATGTCATTTTTAAACAGAAATGTACACTGAAATTTTTAGGAGCAAAGGGGCATTATGTCTACAGCTTACTCTTTAATGATTAAAAATATGTCAATAAATATATTTGTTGACTATTACATATACAAAATAGAATAATAAAGCAAATGAGGTAAAATGTTATCATTTGGGGATTCTGGATTAAGGATACGTAGGAACTCTTTGTATCATTTTGCAACTTTTCTCTAAGTCTAAGATTAGTTCAAATTAAATTGTTTAAAATATTTTTTAATAAACAAAAGTGGTAAAGATGAATAGATAAGTTGAGATTATTCTGTCAGTGAGAAGCAAATTGTAAGAATCACAGTGGTGAGGAGGCAAGAGGATAGTAAATTGAAATTTTAAATTGGAATAGATATTTTTTAATACCTAAAGTAAGCAAAAGAACTAGAGAATTTTCCCAAGATATGTTTAAGAAATAGGAAAAGGAAAGTATAGTTGGAGGCAGCAGTTAGTTTAAAATAAAACTCTCATTTTTGTGCGTCATCTCAAATTGTTCAATATACAAGTCTGACTCTTACAACCTTATCCAGAACCTAGAGAGAATTGGGAAAGCATGGTGGCTACAGAAAAAAAAGAATATCGAAACTGTCTCTTCATAGCATGGAAAGCGACCTTCTCCTTTCTTCGAATGATCTTTTTTAGTGTTTTTAATTTTCTTCTCTTTGAAGAAACTCTTCTTTCAGAGTCCTATAACCTCTTTTTCATAAGAAATGCACAGACAGCTTCAGGGAAGTTTGGTCCCAATTCCTTCCCTATTTATTATTTTATTTGGTGCATAAACTTGCAACTGGTAGATAAATAAGTTCTGGAGATCAAATAAACATGGTGATTACAGTCAACAATACGATATTATGAACTTTGAAGTTGCTAAGAGATTAGATTTTAAAAAGAAATGATAATTATGTCAAGTGATAGAGGTGTTAGCTAATGCTATTGTAGTAATCATATTGTAATATATAAATGTATCAAATCAAATCATTGTACATCTCAAACTTACACAATGTCACATGTAAATTATATCTCAATTAAAATGAACACTAATAATAAAGATATTTCTAAGAATGCTGCCTCCATGCTACATTGAATATAATGTTATATTAGTGTATGAATTTGGCACTCATTCTGCAGTGCATGTAAAGATGTGTTTAAGAGCACATATAATAGAGATGTTTCTAGGAAAAAAAGAAAGATGAGAAAGTCTAGAGAAAATATTTGATAAGTAATTCAACAGAGCCCAGAAAAGAAGATGGAGAAGGAGAAGAAGAGAAAGAGGAAGGAGTAGGGGGAGGAGAAGAAAGGGAGGAAGAGGGGAGGGAAGAAGGAGGGGGAGGGAGAGAGAGGAGGTGAGGAAATAGCTGTTTTGTGAACTTTAAATTCTGGGCCTTACTTTTCCTCTGTAGTTTGGAAGGATTAATTTGCTAAATTGAAGAACTGTGTTGCTAAGTAGAAAAGCTTACAGGTAAAATCTCAGGAAGGCTGAGAAAGTGGAGCAGCAGACCCAGAGGGCATGACACACCTCCCCACCCACCCCACTGGGACATGTTACCTACAGCAAGGAAAGGCTGCCATTAGATTTTGCGAGGGATTTTATTTACTGGGACAACTTGCCTTATTTCATCACTCATGGTCCAGAAAAACTGCCACATGACCTCATATGAAACAATGTGGAAACAGATATCTCTTATTAACAGTAACTTGCCATCATTGTGTAAACTTCTTTTTCATGTACCACCTCCTTCTGGCCATGTTGGTGCCCCAAAAAGTTGTGTTGACTTTTAGTAAAAAAGGGTGTGGGAGAGGTGGAAATGGTAGGGCTAAGGATAATAAGTGAGAGAATATGTTTCACATATAACTTTGAAAAGTATTCTTTTCAGTCTGGGGATTCTAGGCAGTTTTTGTTTTGTTTGATTGTTTGTTTCTTTGCAGTAGCTTGGGAATCACACTTCTGTTTTTTTTTTTTATTATTATTTTTTTTAAAGACCTAATTCTTTTGAAATGCATAAAAATGCTCACGTGTTTTCCCTACCCATTTGAGAATTACTTCCCCATAAAGCGATTCCCAGTTAAAAAAAAAATACTTTTCAAAAAGAATGGGAGAGAAGCAGCTTTGCTTTACGGGACTGGCTCCACATTCTCGGAGCCTTGGATCTCTGCAAATTGGAGAATTGTTGTAAGGACTGGGTGTGCCTCAGCACAGAATCTGGCTCATAGGACAAGCTCAATAAATGAGGGCAGCTATCATTTTCAATGTCTTACTTTTTTCTCCTTTCCCATATAAAAATATTGAGGTGACTTATCTAAAAAAAAATCAGGGCAGGCAAAATTGAAATTAGAAAGTACATTGAGAAAATTAGGCAGTGAGCATAAAAGGAATTGAATCTGTTTGTTCTTCTTTAACTCCTTGCTTTCCAATCTATGTGTATTTACTATCTAGTGTTTCTATTTCTCTGATTCTTATTCAGTCCTGCATCACTGCTATGTATAAGACACTATGGTATCTGCTATGAGGAGGCACCAAGGGACACTGACCTTGAGCAGCAGCCAGGAGAAAAAGTGGGTGATGGGGGAAGGCAGGTGGAAAATTGAAGCTTCAACTGAAGAGCTGAACTGACTTTGTGCAGTGTAATGATTTTTATTAACTAATTGCAAGACTTAGCATAATCCCAAGAATGGCATTTTACAGGTTTAACAGATTCAGCAGTTCTACCAACTATCTGGATTAGCCCCAACGACACAATAAAACTCTTATGTTTATTGAAAATCTAGAAGACATTGAGCCCTAGGCATTTTTCCAAAAAGTAGAATAGACAGTGAAAGTGAATGGAATAGAAAATATGTGAAGAGCAAGAGAAAGAAATAGAAAGAAGAAAATAAAGAAACTACATGTAGTAAATATGAAAAGAACATAGGGTTTGATGATTACTGAAAGGAATTTGGGAGAATAAGAGTTGGGAGGAATTTGGGAAAGTGATATTTGAAAGTCATTATAGGAATACGACAGCACAGAGAATTAAGCTGACACAGCATCATCTTTTTCTAGAAGAGTATTCAGGAAAGATTATGTTTTCAACAACTTCAACAAGTATCATTTGAAATGGACTAACCACAGTCAAATCCTTCCAGATAAAATCTTGCCAAAATGTTTCACAACTATCATATTGAAGCCAAGTGAATTATTTTTAACCAGTAGACACTAAAGACTCTCTGAAATATGTCATCACACAGAAGTCTGTATTCTTCCACTGTTGATTCTAATCTCATAATTCAAAACAGTTGAAATGTGTAAATGTCAACGAAGTACAACAAAGCTTAACAAAAACCTAGAATGCTAAAGCTAAGAGGTATCATCCCAGGTCTCTGGTTTATGGCCTCTGAATTTATAGATAATTGAATTCAGATCCAGTGCTACTGACTGATGTCCCACTCCCTAGAACTACACAGATGATTGCAAATCCAGGGCTGAACTTGAATCCTGGCATCCCAACTCCTGGCTCAGTAACACTCTATGACTACACAGCCCTTTCCTGAAAACACCTTAACATGCTGCCCTTCTTAGGGATACTGTATACTAAGCAGAATTAAATCTTTAAAATAAAAGGAATGAGGCTGTGATTGGTTGACTTCCGATCTTTACTCTTTAGGAAGAAATATTCTGAACTCCAGTGTGGTCTGCCTTGTAGTTCTGAGATGCTCCCTGAAGAAAATGGTTGCCTGTTCTCCAGACAAATAAGATGAGCTTTGGGGGAAAAAAGGGAGAATTTGGGTAGCATGCAAAACATTGAGTATCAGTGCGGAGCCTCTAAATCTTCCTTCCCTCACAGGAATATAAAGGAGGCACTGGAAGGAATGTGTCATCATGATAGTGGGTGCTGGATAGAGGACTCCATTTGCAGCAGGGAGACTTGGCTTTGAGGCCCAGCTCTTCCGTTGATTGCCTGGGCAACTTGCCGTGTCACTCTGACTCTGAACCTCAGTTCTTCATTATAAAATAGAGGCGAGACACATGTAAAACAGAAGATCTTGGAAGTGATTCAGTAGGATAATAGATGTGATCACTCTTTATAGACCAAACTTCATTATACAAATTTAAGTTACATTATTATTATTGTTATTATTATTAATTGTTGCATTTTTTCAAAATTTGATCACCCTGGTCCTTGCCACTTAGTGAGATAGCCAATACCCTAATGGAACTATTCAGTTAGACCAGGTTAGTATAAAGTAATAGCTAAGAGAAAAGACTTTGGCGTTTGACAAATCTGGATTTTAATACTGGTTGTACCAATTTTTTTTTTTCAATAATACGTTGAGCAAGTTATTTGCTCTTTCTCAGCCTTGGCTTCCGCATGTGTAAAATGGGGATGGCAAAACCACCTATCCCTAGGTTAAGTGAGTTAATACATGCACAATGCTTAGTTCTGACACATGCTTAACTGCCTTAAATTTATTACTAAAAGAAGTTAAGAATTTTCTTCCCCATGGAACTAAAAGATAGAATTTGGTCCTGAAGGCTATAACTAAAATAAGATTAAAAGAGATGTCTTTAAAGGAGATGCTACCTGAGCTAGTTTCAACACCAAGCAGACATGAATCTGGAAATGCGCACATGCCATGCAACGAACTATTTCCAAGACATCAAGCTAGCACAGGATGCTATTAGGGTATATGTTGTGAAATTTGCAAGACTAGAAACCTTAAGTCTTGAATCTCCCTTAAGTCTTGAATCTCCCCAATCAGTCTCACTCCTCAGCACAGAGGAAGGTTTAGTGGGTAACCGTATAATATAATTGGGGAATTTATAAAATAAAGTTAGGAATATAAATTAAGCTGTATACATATCATTTACTTGAATATGTTCTTCAGCTTGAAGATTTATTATCTCTTGATTTTAATTTAAATGGAAAAATCTCTTTTTTATATTGGTTATTGTTGCAGTATTTTAAGAAGCATTATTCAACGATTTTCTATAAATCAGTGTAAACATAAAGTGAGGAAAGGAAGATGCAGACCTGAAGTGTTCAATCCTTGCTTATAATCTGAATGTTTTGTTCCAGAATAGAACTGGAATTTGGGGGTAATGTTAATAGGTTGGCACCATATAGTATTCTGGGCTGTGTGTGTGTGCGCGCGCATGTATAGATTTTTTTAATATAAATTTTAAAATATCTTTGAAGAGTGGCCTGATCTAAGCTGTTTGATTCTTATAAGACCATTGGCTGCCATGAGATCTTTGTGGCCTTAGGTTGCTAAGGTGCTCCTCATTTTTGTCCTCTTGTGTCCTAAGAGTCCCTGAGAAGCAAACGCTCTTTGTGAATTAGTGTGAAAATAATTTGGATAAAAGAAATGTAAAGTAAAGGGCAAAGAAGCATACAGGAGAGTTTTAAAAATTATGTGCCTTTCTAGATAGGTAGCAAGTTATATCTTTTCTATAGCTTCTATGTTTTGGATCACATTTTTCCATGTGATTTCCTTCTCCTTGTGGAGACTATAAATTTTTTTTCCTAGATTTTTTTCCAGTATATCAGTTTTAACATTGTAAGTCTTTAAATTTTTGATCCAACTGAAATTTATTTTGTTACATGTGAGATAATTTTTCTGTTTTTTCAAATAGCTATCTGGTTCTTTCAATACAATTTATTCAATAAGAAATATTTTCCTCCTGATTCAAAATGATCTGGGATTTTTGCATCTCTTGCTGTTCCTCACAGGAGAAGTCTTTTTAAACAAAAATTTCAGATCACCTGGTCTCATATGTCTGACTGAAGTTTTAAGTTGAGGTAGGGTGAGAAATGTTTGTCTTAATTAAACTGGAATGGCCTGGAGTAAATTTTAAGACACTTATGTTAAGGGAAAGGAGAATAACTCATGATAACTAGATGGCCTCCCCCCATGCTTTGAATTAACTATGTGTTTGATATTTGCATTCTTGTTTTGCTGTTCCAATGATGCAGGATAAATTAGCCACGTTGGACATATTGATGGTACCTTATTATGTGTGTAAGTGAGTGTAAATGAGTGTGAGTGTGTAAATGACTATGTGTAAACATGTGTATGTGTGTGATTTTTGTCAATTGACCTTTGTTGGTATCAATTCAACACCAACAAGAATCCCCAGTTTGGGACTCAGTAAAGAAAGAAATTTTATTCAGTGCAAACAACTCAACTGTGATATAGCATCCCTGTGAAAATGCATGGCTGTGGAACAGCTCAATAGTGTTACAACACAATGAAGCAGCATGGCTCTGAGGCAGCTTTGGGATGAGGCCTCTCTCTGGCTAGACAGCTCAGCTCAGCTCTGCTCTGCTCTGCTCTGCCCTCTTCTTCACTCTGGTATGGCAAAAGTCTTTGGTGGTTCATCTTCAGTGTTTTGTTTCCATGTTTCAGCTCCAAGACAGAGAACCATAGTCTTCAGTAAAAAGAGACAGTGAGCTCTATGAGCCAAAGGGAGCGGACATATAGACAGAAGTCTCTGCCCCTAGTCCCTGATTGGTTCATCCTTATGCAAATGAGGACTCCAAATCATCACAGTTTGATTGGTCTAAAAGGCACTGCCTTGATTGGTCAGAATGGAGCTGCTCTGATTGGTTGATGAAGATGCTGATCAGGATATAACCACACAGTTCCAATTGGATGGGGAAAGCCTCAATCTTATTGGTTGATATACTATTCCAAAGACTTTTTTATACAGGCTGGCTCATGTGGGAGGAATACAGTGCAGGCAGGCAGTTCAGTGCAGGCTTCTCCCTGAAGTGTGATTTGTGTGAGAGGCCCTTGTTTAGAATGGCTGCTAGGCTCTACTTTTAAATTTGAGCCCAGTTAACCACCAGGAGCCCTTCTTAATTGATGTCTTCTTTCTCAGCATCTGCATTTGATATACTGTTTGGTTATACATATATAATTTTTGCCTTGCAGCTTATCTTTATAATTTGATTCCCATATATAATGTGATCCTACAATATAGTAGGAGAAATAACAGATATGTTTAACATAGTTTTTACTGCAATGACCACTATCACACGACACACATCCCTGCCTCCATGCATTCTCTCCTATGCATTCTACTCCAGGTCCCCTCTGAAGTGCAGGATTTGACATTTTAAATGATTTAGAAATCATCAGAGCAAACTCACTATGGAAAATGTGATGAGAATATCCAGCTCTTTCTGTCATGCTTCTATTTAGGAAGAATTAACATATGAATAGCTTGGAAATTCAGAAATAGCTTGAAATGGTTGGTTTCCCTTTTCCTCCCCACCCATTAAGCTTATTCTTATGTCAAGGTCCAACTCCATTCCTACCTTCTCTTTTAGTCTTCTCTGCTCATTTTACTTCAGTGATCTGTCCTTATACTTTGAACTCTAATATAAAATGAAAATTTATTCCATTAAATTCTCTTTGGGAGAATCACTGACTGTATGTATTTGAAAAAGAATACTTTGAAAATCTTCTTGGATTAAAAGTGAGACTCAAAGAGAATGAATAAGTAACAAAAGATGGCCACCAAATTGCCTTCTAAAGAAGCTGGAACCTGTTGCCTGGAGAGCTCACTGGTTCTCACTAACTACAGGCTGACAAGTGGTTATCTCTACTCCTTTAAAACAACTTCCTAGGTTTCCCTTTCACAAGGGAGGGCATGATTGGACATCACACCTACTCCTATGGGGGAATATATAGTCCTTTCTTTGGCTATTATTTAAGAGAATATACCATTTGATTTGGTTAGCAGTTCAAAAAATAAACGAAAGTCTAAGAATTAGTTCAGATTTGAAGTCTTCAGACATTGCCATGTCCCAGTAAAAGCTGATAGCACTCTTTAATGAAATATTTATTAGGACTGTGGTTTTGCAAATGACAAATCAATTTAAAGTAATGTTTCTTCTAGAAGATAGAGGAGCATAGCTGAGCTTCACACCCATCAGAGGCTGACATTTCCTTGAACCTCCTAGCTTCAGCCTTTCGTTGCGTAGCAAATGTGAGACACAAATGTAGCAGAACAGAATGCTCCTGCAAGGGCGCAAACTGCTCTAACAAGGCCAACACGGTGGCCTGCGTGCCCAACATAAATAAAGCATCAGCAAATTCAGGAAAACAGAACACGTAATTGAACTAAGATGAGGACAAGAGTCAAATTTTGTAAGATCCTCCCTAAGTGTATGCCGCTAATGGCTTTATTGTTTCTTCTCAAATCAGGGCTGCATGGTTGAGTAAGCAGTTTCAGGAAGCCTGTAGTGATAAGAAATATCATGGATATACAGAATTTCCAAGCAGGAAACATACACTGTCTTATTGGGGAAATACTTTTGTGGGGACACTTTGGAAATGAATGAAGGGAGAGATAAAAAACAAAAGAAGTATATAGGGATATCTTGTTTCACAGAGAAATTCTAAAGTCTCAGAAAACCTGTTTTTCGTAACTGCTTTAGACTTTAAGTCCCTAGGAGAGACTGCGGCTTTTGCAAATGTCTAGTACTTGTTTGACTCCAAGCATAGTGCCTCACATGCAGAAGGAATCTAATGAAAACGTGTCGAACTATTTTTATTTATAACTTTATTAATTTTCTGTTCCTTCTTTCCTCTAAGCCCTGGATTCCCACTTAATATGGCCTTGGTTTAATGAAATTCTATCATCTGATTAGAAGTGGAGAGGCAAGTAAAAAAGACAGAATCATGGAATAAAAATTAGTATAAATAGTAAATTTAAGACATTCACTTCTAGTCAAGATGGGCTATCTAAATAAAAGGACAAAATATGTTAAACAATGGGTTTCAGACATTGGATATCAATGTAGAACAATGATTCCTGAGACAGGAGGAGAGACAAACAAGGTATCCAATTGCCTGCTTACTATCTAGAGAGGAAGGCAACCAGGAACAACCGGAAGTCTCCCTGAATTCAGGAGATATTGCTGGGACTACGGAGAGGACAAAGGGGCTGGAGTTTTCAGAGCAGAGAACCAGAGAAAATAGGAGCCATACGGAGAGAAAGCTCTGGAGATCTGCAAAGGGGCCCTCTCCTGCCTGCAGTTGATACCGATCAGTGTGTTCATGTGCTGAAACTATCCAAGGCCAGGGAAAGAATCACCAAAAAGAATTACCAAGAACAACTGCTTTAACTCGCACAAGACCAGCAATAGTTTGTGTTTCAGAGTGGAAAAACCTTGTAATTTATACCACTTTAGGTAGAGTACTCATAAAGTATTACCTCAGTAGTGGGACAACTTTAAAAGGAGATCTGCTTGGAGCCAGCCAAGAAAGCTTTAAAGGAAGCCACAAAAGGACCCAACTTTTTTCAAGGAAATAAATGGCATTTCAGAAAAAAGTTTAAAAATGTTTATGGTAACACAAAATTTCCAGACTCTAATAAGATAAAATCAGAATGTTACTGTTTTTTAATCAGAAAATGGTAGGTGGGCAAAGAAACAAGAAAATATGACTCAGATGCAGACTACAGGAGACCCCTTTGCAGATCTCCAGAATTCTGTCTCTATTTAGTGCTGATGACTCTCTGGTTGAAATCAGTCAAACATTTAAGGAAGAAATAATACCATTTCTACACAAACTCTTCAATGAAATTGCAGAAGAGGGAATACTTAACCACTCATTTTATGAGGCCAGCATTACTCAGATATCAAAACCAGAGAAAAATATTACAAGAAAGAAAACTATAGACCAATATCCCTCAAAAACATAGATGTAAAAATTCTTTAAAAAATTGTAGCAAAATTAATCAAGCAATATATAAAAAGATAATACATCATGCCCAAGTGAGGTTCATTCCAGAAATGCAATGTTAATTTAACACTTGAAAATCAATTGGTATAATTTACATATTAACAAACTAAAAAAGAAAAACTACCTGATCATCTCAATAGATGCATTTGAAAAAAAATTCAACATCATCCATTCCTGATAAAACTCTCTACAAACTAGAAATAGAAGGAAATTTCCTAGACCTGCTAAAGAGCATCTACAAAATATCTACAGCTAACATCATACTTACTGGCTAAAGACTGAATTTTTCCC
>NW_006442107.1:30981245-30995870 GCF_000325575.1 Pteropus alecto | reverse complement strand
ACCGCTTCCATTCGACAAGATACTGGATGGAGGTCCTGGCCAATTCAATAAGAGAGAGTAAAAAAGTCTTCTAGATCAGAAAGCAAGAACGGAAACAGTCTTTATTCACAAATGACATGTAGAAAACCCTACAGAATATATAAACAACTAATATAACTAATGAGTAAGTTTAGCAAGGTTCCAAAATACAATGTCAATGTACAAAAATTGGTTTATTTATATATCCTAGCTAGGAATGATTATAAATTTAAGTTAAACAAACAAACAAAAACCAATATTTACAATAGCATTAAGATTATGAAATACTTAAGGATAAATTTGACAAAAAATGTGTAAGAATCGTATGTTGAAACCCATGAAACATCATTAAGAGAAATTATGCTCATGAATAGGAATAGTCAACAGTATTAAAAATGTCAGTTGTCCCCAAAGTGATCTGTGATATGATAAATCTCAATAAACAACATCCCAGCAAGATTTCTTATTAGAATGGACCAGCTAATTCTAAATCTGTATGAAAATGCAAAGGAGAAAAACAACTTTGAAGAAAAGGAACAAAGTGGGAGGACTTATGTTAACAGATTTCAAGGCTTATTATAATGCTAAAGTAATCAAGTCAGTATAGTCTTGGCATAAAAATAGACAAATAGAGAGTCCAGAAGTAGTCTGAATATAAACACAAATATTCCATTGATTTTTGACAAAGGTGCGATTTAATGATGAAAGGATAGTTTTCTAACAAATGATGCTAGAAAAATTGAGTATCCATATGTGAAAAAAGAGGGCAGTGGGGTGAGGGAAGAGAGAGGGGAACCTCCATTCATACGTCTTCACATCATGTATAAAAATGCACCATAGACCAAATGTAAAAACTAAAACTATAAAACTCCTGGGAGAAAACATAGGAGAAAATCTTTGTGATCTTGAATTAGACAAAGACATCTTAGATACAGACCAAAAGCACAACTCGTAAAAGAAAAAAGTGATAAAATGAACTTCATAAAAATTAAGAACTTCTCTGAAAGATGTTAAAAGAATGAAAGACAAGCTACAAATAGAGAAAATATTTGCAAGTAATAATTGATAAAGGGCTTGTATCCGGATTACATAAAGGTTAAATAATGAGAAAACATATAACTCAATTAAAGGTGGACAAAATATCTGAACTTCTCACCAAGAAGACATGTGTATAATATATGAACATGTGAAAATATGTTTAACATCATTAACCATTAAGGAAATTTAAATCAAAACCATAATGAGATACCACTATACAACCATTGGAGTGGCTAAATTTCAGAAGATTAACCATGTCAAGTGTTGGCATAATTCTCATACACTTCTCATGTGACAAAAAATGGTACAACTATTTTGGAAGAAAGTTTGGCAGCTACTTAAAAACTTAAACATATACTTACCGTGTCATCCAGTTATTCCACTCCTAGGTATTTACTCAAGATGAACGAGTGCATATGTCTACATAAATTTATACATGAATATTCAAAACAGATTTATTTATAATAGCCAAAAACTAGAAACAACCCAAATATTCATCAATAAGTGAAAGGATAAATTATATCCATGTAATGGAATAATACCCAGCAATAAAAATAATACTTAGCGATAAGAAGAAACAAACTACAGATGACCACAACATGGATGAACCTGAAAATAATTATGCTGAGTGAAAGAAGCCACAAACACAGAAGAGTATATACTTTATGATCTCATTTGTATGAAATTCCTGAATGTGCAAACTATAGTGAAAGAAAGCACATCACTGATTGCCTGGAGATGTGGTGGGAGGGAGAAGCAAGGAAGAGTACCAAGAGGTATGAAGAAACTTTGAAGGATGTTTATATATGTGTATATACATGAGTGTGTGAGTGTAGTATATGTGTGTATATATATATGCCAAATTTTATCAAATTGTATTTTAAACACATATTGCTTATTTATATCCTTTACCTTTATAAAACTGAAAAGGTAAATTAATTTCCTAAGTAGTTCTATTAGGAAAAATAATATTTACACTTTTTGTGGAACCTCTTCGTCTTCAAACAAATACTACCTTTTTTTTTTTTTTCAGATTTTCACAAGAACTCTGTGGAGTTGGGAGATGAAGTGGTACTTTTTCCCTTATTCAAAGAAAGGTTCTGTTCTCAGAACCAGTTGGGAGATGAAGTGGTACTTTTTCCCTTATTCAGAGAAAGGTTCTGTTCTCAGAGAGCGTTTTGTTTGTGTTCTGATGGCCAAGTGGCAGTACAACCAAAGTTATGATTCTGGTTTTCTGACTACTGGAACCATAACAATACCTGCTCGTTGAGTATACAAGTCTCATGGGAAACATCACAATTGGCCTGTTGGAGATTCTGTTTTTATCAGCCCAAATTCAACCAACAAATATCCTAAGTCGTAGTACTTTAACGTGTCACTAGATTTGGAATAAAACCAAAGTTACAAAGTTACAAATGATAGTTTGAGAGGATTTTCAATCACAAAATGCAAAGTACGTTGCACTCCTGCTGCCCGGGATGAGTTATTGGCCAGTTTATTGATCATGTTGTGTAATCATTGCAAACCCCTGGAAGCTCTAGGACTGAGAACAATGTAATGGAGCACAAGTAATTTCCAATAAAAAGAGTCTATAAAAGGAAGTTTTCTTTGTGAAAAACACACTCTCCTTATGACTCTCAGTTTCCTAGTGACAAGCTTGTTATTACTAGGAATATGTTTTCTCTCTTATGAGTTTTTCCTTTATCTAAAATGCATCTAATAGCTGGTGAAGGAGAGAGTTTTTGTTTTGTTTATTGATGGGAGAAAGTCAGATGAGGAATTACCTTTTAGACATGGTGAATTCGAATTGTCTAATAGACATCCAAGTGGAGATGTCAAATCAACAGTTCGATATATGAGTCCAGCGTTTAGGACAGATGTCTTGACTGAAGATATAAATTTTGGAGTCTTTGGTGTATAAGTGGCAAATAGTAGTCACTCTAGAAATTTTGACATGTTGCTTAACTTAACCAAATTTAAAGTTAATCAGTATCTTTACACCTTTCCCAAATGATGTAAGGAATCTGGAGTAGTATAACTTTGATTACTCCTCTTTTTAAATTTTTTTAATTTTAATTTTTTAAATTTAAGTATAATTAGTATACACCATTATATTAGTTACATTAGTTTCAGGTGTACAATATAGTGATTTGACATTTTTATGCCTTACAGTGTGATCATTCCACTAATTCTAGTTATCATCTGTCTCTATGCAAATGCATCACAATATTTATGACTATATTCCCGTTCACCTTTCCTCATCTCCCTCCCCTCTGGTAACCATCCTTTTGGTGTCTGTTTTTATGAGACTGTTTTGTTTTATTTGTTTATTTGTTTTGTTTTTTTCAGATTCCACATATAAGTGAAACCATATGGTGTTTGTCTTTGACTTATTTCACTTAGCATAATACCCTCTAGGTCCATCCATGTTGTTGAAATGGCAAGATTTCATTCTTTTTTATTGCTGTATAATATTTCATTTATATATGTATATTCTGCAATGAACATGGGGGTGCATGTATCGTTTCAAATTAGTGTTTTCATTTTCTCAGATAAATACCCCAAAGTGAAATTGCTGGGTTGTATGGTAGATCTATTTTTAGTTTTTTGAGAAATCTCTGTACTGTTTTCCATAGCAGCTGCACATGAAAAAAGACATTCCTCTAAAGAAGACATACAGATGGCCAACAGACATATGAAAAGATGCTCAGCATCACTAATTATCAATGAAATACAAATTGAAACCATGATGAGATACTAATACTCACCTGTCAGAATGGCTATTATCAAAAAGTCAGTAAATAACATGTTGGCAAGGATGTGGAGAAAAGGAAAACTTGTTCACTGTTGTTGGAATTACTCCTCCTTTTGTAGTGCATATTTTTTCCTTTTTTTTCTTATTCTTACAGGATTCATTGATATCATTCTATACAGTCAGTGCTTACATAGATTTACCTTTTCTCAGCATTCTTTTTCGTATCTCAGATTTACATTTAAGGTCACATTCCTTTTCACGAAATACATCTTTCAGAATTTCCTTCACAAAGGTTGGTGGCTAGAAAGTTTTTTTGATCTGAAAATGATTTTATCTAACTTTTATTTCTGATATTTTTGGCTAAGAATAAAATTCCAAGTTGACATCTACTTTATCTGAGCACACTAAAAATCCTGTTTCAGTGTCCTAGGCCTCCCAGCTGTTCCCAATGAGAAATCAGATCTCAATCAATTGTAGTTAATCTGTTTTCTTTTTAGCTTTTAAAAAGATCTCTTTGTCTCACTATGATACAATTAAATGTGGATTTCTTTTTTTTTTCTTTTAACCGTATTTGGAAATTATTGGGTTTAATCTGCAAATTGAAAATTTTATCAGTTCTGAAAAATCCACAGCTATTATCTCTTCAATTATTGCCTTTGACCCAATCATATAATGAACCTTTCCCTCTAGCCTCTTAACTTGTTAGTCTATCATTGGTTTCAAGTGCTGAACTTTGGATGATTTCTTTAGCATTAGCTTTCATTTACCTAATTCTCTCATGTATAAATTGCCGCTCAACTTTTCACCTGTGTTTAATGTCAGTTATTACACGTCTTGTCTAGAAATTATTGATTCTTTAAAACCTGATTTTTTATTTTATTATTTTAAGTTCTCACTTTCATTTCTTTAAAACATATTAAACATTCTTCTTTTATAATCTGTCTCTGATAATCTCAATACCTGCAGTCTTTGTGAGTCTTATTCTGCTATTTTAGTTTTTTGCTGGCCCTTAATCATGGTGCCTTGATTCCTTGTGCATTTTGTGACTTTTAGCATTGAGTTCACATTTCTTGGATTTTATATGAAGGCATTCTTTGAGGACTCAGTTGAAGATAAATGCCTCTAGCAATAACTTTGGTTTGCTTTTACCAGTTATCTCAGAGCACTGACAACCCCAGACTACTGTAAACTAAATTATGGTTTGAAAAACCTCTGGACCACCAAATCTGAATGAATGCAGGTACACACCTGCAAAAGGCTACCTGGTAGTGATAAATTTTTAAAGAAGATTTATTTCCTTTGTAGCCCAAGTATTTATATTAGCCAATAGGCCTTGTAGGCCTCTGGGAGTAGGAGATCGGTATCTTTAGCCCACCCTAATACAAAGTGGGTAATCATTTGAGGTTCCAGCTTAATGCAGGGGGTCTCCAATTAGATTCTTCTTCTTGGATCAGTGATGAAAACCAAAAACCAAGATACCAGGTTTTGCAAATGTACTCAAAGTTAACATCTGCCTTGTATCTACTTTCTATTTCAGGTTCTACTTTCACTTGGCTTTTGGCCTGTACGTATGTATACTTTAATTTCTTGTTGGTTTATCAATATGTCATAATTAGTTTGTAGCCTAGTATATTCAATTTATGTAAGCAGAAGAAATTGGTCAAGGTATCTAGTACCAGATTGTGGAATCATGGCTCTCTACTGTCTTTTCATCTTAATCCTAATGATTGTCATATTTTGTCAGCATAGTCTCATTTACAATGATTGAAAGATATTACTTTTGGAAAACATGCTTACTTTTTTTGTTCTCATAGCTAAGTTTTTGAGAGCATATATGTAGGAAGAGAAAGAAAAAAAAAACAGAATCAAAGAACTAATGTCATCAAGGAGGCACGGAGGGTTTTAAAAGCAGGCAGACGGGAGATAGGCTATATTAACTCCTGAGCTGGAAACAGTGAGCTCTCCTCACGTCCATGCATTTCTGGGGTCAGGTCAGGTGCATCTGAAGAGGCTTGGGCAGGATAGATAAACCCAGATAACCAATGATGGACATAACCAGGACCCCAAATTTAGATGTCATTTTGAAAATTACATACATTAAAATGTATTTTTTGATATGTCAGGTTCTGTTTATGAAAACAAATTACTTTGAAACACGTTACTTTGAAAAATAGTTTATACCAGAAATTCTTTTTGTTTAATTAAACAAATTACTTTGAAAAAATAGGAGTTTATATCAGAAATTCTGTAGTTAACCATAGATTATTAAATTTTTATTTCTTTCTGAAAACCCAAACAACTTTGAATGTTTCACTTCCTGGTTCAAAGCTTTATCTTTTTGTGCATTTCATTGACTGCCCTCCAAAAAGTGATGGGTTAATATTAAATGTTAACCAACTCTAAATGACTTACATTTTAAATTTTAATTTAATAATAGTTTACCTCTAACTTGTTAAGTGAATACAATTAGATTATGAATAAATACCATTAATACACATTCATATTCAATGACTAGTAGAGTCTGAAATAAGTTTTCCTCCATCAAGCCTTTTCCATTAGATTATCAAATATTATTTATTTGATTTCTCTATGCATTTGTGGCTCTATCTAATTTTAGCCTTTGGGTATTTTTCAGTTTGATTTTCAAAGTCTTCTGGGAATCTTCTCTCTCTTGTTGCATATTAACTTAGAATGATGCAGAATAATTTTCCATTTAGATGAATGAAGCAATTAAAGAAGAACGTCTCCAGTCTCTATTGAGCATTGTTCACACTTGGAGAGAATTTTGAAAAGAAAAATTGAATGCATTTCTTTCTGGGTATTTTATAATTTTCTCCAAGTGTATTAATGGCAGTTACTTAACAATATATCTAGGTTCTCATAAAAATCCAGTCAAAACATTCTGGTCTTACCAGTAGTATATTAATATTTACTATTTTTGAATAAATCTTTATAATTACATTTTGATAAGTTAGGATGAATGATTGTTCTGAGATAATTAAATTCACCTTTATTTGTGTTTTTTTACGATTTAAGACAATTTAAAGAAATACATATTATAAAGCCTTTCAGTTACAAAACGAATAGTGATATATTGTTTAAATTATTCCAAACTGACAATTAGAGTTTTTTCCCTTACAGATTTTGAGTCTACTTGTGAATATCTGCAATAAAATGAAGTTTAAACCTGAATTTGTGCTGATCTAAAGGAGTTCCTAATTTAGCTAGTATAAACATTTAGTATCCATGTAATTTCACTAGAGGGAGGTGTTGGTCTTTTATTACTCAGTAAACCCGCAATCGTATCTACTGTGTCTGTCAACTACTTTCTGATTGGGAGTGTTTCATTATCACTAAATGTTTGGCACAGTTATCGAAGTACTCCCTAATCATTCAGAGAGGCAGTAAAGAAACTATAAGAAAGAAGCTGATAAATTCAATCAGATACCTTGGAAATCTAAAGAACGTTCAGCTGGCTTCATGTTCATCATCAAATACTAACAACTACTCTAATACAGAAAGTAAAATTACAAAAATTCCAAACAAGAAACACATTTCATTAAAGTTGAAAGGAATAGTAGGTCAAAAGTTACGTGGTAAGTGGTCTCAAAATTGCTTTAAAGGAAAAATGGTCGCGAAAACATTGTCAATTAACCAGGTGTCCTTTTTTTTTTAACTCTTTTTCAATCCAGTTCAAAGAAACTGGATATTCCTAGCTCTCACAGTCTGAGGGTACAAAAGAGACCATAATATCACCGAGATATGAGTTTTTGTTCAATTGCTAACCTCATATTGTGACTGCAGAATCTTGACCCCATTTAGACATCCTCCCCCATCCTAGAATCTCTGAGAGCCCTGAGGTATCT
Organism: Pteropus alecto; assembly: GCF_000325575.1. Lineage (NCBI taxonomy): Eukaryota > Metazoa > Chordata > Mammalia > Chiroptera > Pteropodidae > Pteropus > Pteropus alecto. The sequence goes on along the minus strand of NW_006442107.1, from coordinate 30,988,193 downwards.
CTCCGATTGGGATAAAGGCTCCCTCCCATTCCTATGGTTTTATCTTTTGCTGGGATAAAAATGGTTACAGAATCAGGGAGCAAACTCTCTCAGGTGGCACAGAACCTTTCTCCCCTACATGTAAACCTGCTGCAGAGGCCCAGCCAGGTAGGACCAGCCGAGCAAAGCTATCCCATGATGGAGCAGCAACCTTGGTGAGCTCGTCATACATACCCACCAATTCTCAAATCATATCTGCTCTCAGGGGCTTTGCTATTCCTCCTGTAAGTCGGTTTTTATTAACCACCCATAAGTATCCCAAAACTTCATGTCAGCACTGAGTTGATCAAGAAGGGAAGGTTCAGTGGTGAGATGCCCAGTTGAAAGAATGCGTGAAGAGCCGATGACCTGAGAATGAAATGGCAGGCACCAACTTTATTACAGGGAATGCACATTTCAGTACTAGGGAATGGACTTTATATATGTCGGAGAACAATAGTGGCATTCTCACACACATGGCAGCATGCAGAGGCAGCATAACCTTATTCAGCTCCCGCGGCCTCAGGTCAACTGGCTTCCCCACCAACCCAGTGTCTCAGCCAAATCCCTAATCAGGGAGATAATAGGCCAGACGCACTTCACGGGTTATGGCTTTCCTGGGAATAAAGGTGAAGTGCTGGTAAGGGCACTGGTGATTCCACAGCACCAGCAGCACTTCATTAGGTTGCTGCTCAATCTTTTCTGCAGTGACACCTGCCGCGAGGAGCTCAAACTGCATCTGCCTGTGGCTCACTCTCACGGCTGACCGGGCTGTGGGCTGCTCCATCCCCCGCTCTTCGGTCACATCTCCATCCGTGCACTGTCCAGTTTGAGAGTGCAGCGGGTGGTACAGCGTGCACTTGGGTAGAACGCTCCTTGTGTTTTGCTTCCACATCCCCCAGTGTAGCCATAGCGGATGTCATTTCGTGGATCCACCTATCCAGATAAGGGGCCAGCAGTGCTGCCATGGTGCCAAAAGTACTGGCCAGGTCAGAGGTCAAGATTAAGTCCTTCATACAGGTTGTAAACACCTCTTCATCGGGGCTTCTATACTGGGCGCGAAACATCACCTGTTGCATGCCCATTTCCAGAATTATCTGGACCAGATCTAAGTACATGGTCCATCTTCTGGGTGGGCCCTAATCCTATATGACTGGCATCTTTCTAAGAAGAGGAGTTTAGGACACAGACTGGCACAGAAGGAAGACCATGTGAGGACACAGGGAGAAGATGGTCATCTGCAACCCAAGGAGAGAGGGCTCAGTAGAAACCTGATGTTTAACTTCCAGTCTCCAGAGCTGTGAGACAACATATTTTGTTAGACTGAGACCTCCAGTCTGCAGTATTTTGTTGTGGCAGCCTTAGGACAGTAATACAGGCTCTGGCTTTGCTCTCCTGTCTGACATTTTAGAGGACGGTTGACATAAGAGTAAGTTGAAGGTACGCTGAGGACAGGTCTTTCCATGTGAGATTCTGAACAGAGAACACCTTGACGTCCTTGATCCAACATAGGGCGTCCCACCTGTGTGCAATGAGAACCAAAGGTAGGCATGGAAGGACAAATGCCCAGAGGTTCACGTCTACTGATGTGGGCGTTGTGGAGGGTGCAGAAGGTACTTCACATGCCAGAGGACATGCTGGGGAAGTCTGGACTCCGTAAACCAAGACCACAGCATAGACTCCTCAGCTGGGGAGAAAATGGGAGTCACCGTCAGACTGTCCCTTGAAGAGGGAGACGGGGCAACGCTGCCAGGGAGCAGCGCCAGACCCAGCCAAGCGGGGAGGAGGACCATCGGCAGCAGATGCCAGCAGAGCGAGCAGTGGCTATTGCTGAGAGGCCATCGAGGTGCAGCTCTGAGGGCTCAGTAAGCACCTCTTGCCCAGATGCCATCCTGGGAAGGAAAATGAGTTATGTGCTGTGGAATCTGAAGAACTAAACCTGAAAGAAACTGAAAGACTCTTCCATAGCAAATGTAATTTTCCTTTCTACCTGGGCAGAGGGGAACCAAGTTTGCAATCTTCCTACACAGGTCACATGAGGGTGGCAAATTTAACCTGAGAATTATGTGTAGCAGATGATTATTTTTCTGCTGTGCATACATGGGAGTCCCATGTACCATGTTGGCATTGGGCCCTAGAATGTCACTACTACTGCATGATATAATTACATGTTCCTGGTGAAATGTCACTATTATCACTCTATTGATAAGCAGACAAAGTTGTGTTTATTCTTACTGTACGGAGGGTGGAGACCTAGAGGGAAGAGGTCAAATCCCAGATCTTTACTGAGGTTTTGAAGTCTAATTTTAGATGGGTTTTCAGCTGACTGAGGAGGCCTTGATTAGAATAGGCTAAACACAATAATGTAATCGTTTAGGATCATTGGACACAGCAAGGCAATGCTTTTGAAGTAGGGTTGAAAGTCTTGAGGGTGTAACCTATCTTTGATGCTTTCTATTGAAAAGCTGATGGGTCTTTTAGGACGGTTTTGGAAAGACAATACAATTTGCAATTTTCTGGGTAAGAGTTTACTAGACTAGTAAACTCACCTTGAGGAAAACAGTGGAATAGTGAAGTCATGTTAATGCAGGCTGAGAGCTGTGTGAGTGGAGATATTCCAGGCTCGCGGTCTGGGAAAGCCTAGCGTGAAGAAAGCTCTGGCACAGACCGGGCAGCGAGGTCTCCAGCATGCACGCAGGCTCTGTGCTTATCCTGTAAGGGATTTGAGGCAAGTTACCTAACCTCGGTACCTGGGAGACAGCACTTTCTTTCTGCTCGTGCTATCCAAATTTCTCTTCAGCCCCTCAAAGAACTTCACCTTTCATAGGAAAATCAGATATACACACAAATGGGTGTAACAGAAGTTCAAATAGGAGAAACCAGAGTGGCGATCAAGGATTTCTAGAGGCTCTGGGAGGCAACAGCCCAATGAGCTGAGCTTTAAAAAACAGTGGAGATGGCAGGACTCAGGAGAGGGGGTCTTTTCATCTGAGGTGACTTAGGGTTTTATCGCTGTCTGCCTCTGCCCTTCCCCAGTGGCCCTCCACTGAGCCTCTGATGGATACCTATTTCCTACTCCTGCTCCTACTCCTTTCCCAATGTGGTCGTCTGATAAACTAGAAAGAGCAGCAGACATGGAGCTGAGTGCCAGGCTCACCTCCCAGCAGGACTCGGCATCACAGATGAGATTGTGGGACCTGGGGCAAGCAAGGCACTTGACATCCAGCCTCACACTGCATCCCTGTGCTATCTATTCTCAGTACTTCACGGGATGGTTACTGAGATCAGAGGACAAAATTACAGTCAGTTCTAAGGTTCTCCATGAATTAAAGCATCCTTATGGGGGTTCCCTGGCATCTTCCTGTCTCTTCCCCTCATCCCTCATTCATCCCTTCATCACCCTTTCTCTTTTCCTCTGCTAGGCCTTTGCTCCCCACCCATGCCCCTAGTCTCAGCTTATGCCTCTGTTTACCCCGTCTGTGTATCTTTAGCTTCTTTTCAGTGTAAAAATCTTTATTCCAGGCCTGCATTTGTCTAGTTTCAGTTGACTATACTACATATGTTTACTATATGCTACAAAACCTCCAGGGGTCACTGAAAGATCTTGGCTTTAAAGTAGAGTCCTAGGGTCAAACCCTGGCCCATCTACTTAGCAGCTGTGTAAACCAAGGCAAATTGCTTAATGTCACTGGATCTGTTTCCACTTCTTAAAAATGAGCATGGTAAAAAGGAATTTGTTCTTTAAATGAACATGATGTAGGCCATGTAAAGATTTTTTTCCCCAAAAAACATCCAATGCAGATAAAGAAATACTTCCCTCACCTCTTAAGTTCTTCTGAGACAATGGGAACCACTTCCAGGATGGCCCAGTGCTTCTTACCCTCCCTTCCTTTTAAAGAATGGTGAGTCCAGTGCTTGAGAGCATGGGGTTAGGGCCAGGCTGGTGAGTCCAGCGCTTGAGAGCGTGGGGTTAGGGCCAGGCTGTCTGTGTTCAAATCCTGACTGCTCCAGTTGGAGCCAGGACTAGGGCAGGAGAGTGAGGCACAGAGGTTAGGAAGGCACCAAAAAGCTCGGTAATCAACATAGATAACATTTTAGTGCAGTGTTTTTAAAAATCGTATCAGCAAACTATGGCTCCCAGACTGACTACCTCTTTTTGTAAATAATGTTTTATTTCAGCACTGGGATTAGGGTGAGGTGAATGAGGCCAGGGTATAGAAGTGCAGGGTAGAATCCTGTCTTTATCTACAATTTTAATATTTTGTTCATCATGAATTTTTATGTCAATTTTGATTTTTTAAATATTATATTAAGACATTATTTATCTTGATTACTAAGTATTTTGGTGTTCCCTTTCATTTTGCACCAAGGTCTCAGTTTCCTCATATATCAATGGGGATGATAATAGCACCTATCCCATAGAGTTATTGTGAAAATCAAATAAATCGATAAGTGAAGCATTTAGACCACTGACTATATTATTACGATGATATTTTCCTCTTGGGGCATCATGCATAGACATGATCTTTCCCCACTCCCTTGCATCAATACCCATGATATCTCTCTTTCACCCACTTACCTACTCAACCAATATTTTATTAGCATCTAATCTGTAAAAGACAATCCAGTAGGTACAGTACAGGATTTAAAAATGTGTGAGACAGAGCATTACAAATTTATAGTCTACTTTACACATGTGTTAGGCTGATTTCAGCTGCACATAGCAGAATACATGACTAAAATGTTACTTAGGAAATAGAGCTTTATTTTTTTATAGAACATGAAGTCTAGAGGCAGGTGGATCCAGAAGTGTCTAATCCAGATCAATAGCCTCCTGGCGCAGGTACAGCTTCTTTGTGCAGCCCTTAACTGTCTCTTCAGGACTGCAACAGGGCAATGAAGCCTCCAAACACAATCTCACTCGTCAGCATCCAAAAGCAGGAAGAAGGTGGTGAGGGGTGCATCTGAGTATGTATGTGTGTGCGTTGTGTGCATGTGTGTGGTCTGTGTGGTGTGTACTGTAAGTGTGCATGTGTTTTCTCGTGAGAGATGCGTATTTTGAGTGGTTACATTTTGTGTGGTGTAATTTTGTGTATTGTAAGTGTGCTGTGTGTGGTCTGCGGTTTTGCGTGTACATGTATGTGTGTTGATTGTTTGTGCGCACACTGGAAGTGGGGTGGACGGCCTTCTCTTCTGAGTCTCCTTCTTACTCAGAAATATAGTCATTGCCCAAGGAGCCTCTCCCACCCCAGCATCACCACGTCCCTACTTGCCTCTGTGGTCCTTCGCCAGATCACCAGGCAAGCCCTTCACTCCCTGAGTCATGGGGTGGCATGACTGGCTCAGACCTGAGGTGGGGGTGGGTGGCCCCCTCTCTGAGAACACTGTTCTTTCTCTGTCTATGAAGCCTTGGCATTCTGCTGCTTGGAAGGAAGAGGAAGAGCAGTGGGTGGCAATCAACGGTTCCTCCGACTGTAAGAAATGTGTTTCCCTGGGTGGATTTTCGTGATCTTCTGAAAGTGTGTTAGTAGTGGCATTTAAGGAAGGATATAGCTCAAAGCAAGAGAAGAGTCATTAGTTCAGTATTTTTGGCTTCACCAATCGATACCTCCAGTGCCTTCCCAAGCCCAGTTCCTGTCTGTGTGAAACTCAGGCCCACATGTGGGTCGACTGGCTTTGTTCGACAGGAAATGAGTCGGCATGGGCTGCACTGATAAGGGGATAGAGTTGGGAAAAGCTATGTCTTTCCTCTGACCTCTTGTTTTTCTGAGAGGCAGCAGTTATGGACCATGGAGGGCCCTCCCCGAGGAGGGAGGAAAGAAAGAGGATTTGCAGCAGGAGGGGCCCTGAGAGCGAGGTGAGAGGTATGGTGGTGGAGGCGGGCTCAGGGGAGGCTGTGTGGACCTGAGGTGGGCTTGCAGAGCGTGTTTTCTGCAGGACAAAGATATTCGATTCAGCTATAGAAAATAAGAGAAACAAAGATGAAACCAGATATGGAAGCAAGTCATTTAGGAAGCGCAGGTGCAGATAAAGCACGAAGCTGAGCACAGGGGCAGAACTACCGAGTGGCCGTTCATGCACAGAGGCTCCATACACCCAGGAGGCACTCAGTATTCAGGAGGTTTAATGGGCAGGTGTTGTAGACCCCACCTCCACAGGCCCTCTGGCAAGCAGCATGGCCAGGTGTAGTGCTGTCTGTGTGTCTCTCTCTAGCAAGTGAGAGTTGGCTCCCCACTCAGCTCTGGTCCCCAGAACCATACAATCCTTGGAAAGACCATTGGCGGAAGGTGAGGCGGGGGTGTGGGAGAGGGCAGGACTTAGGGGCTGACTCTCAATCTCTCACTGCTTTTTGTCCTGGGTTTCGAATTGATGTAATAAGCCACGTGTTCAAATATCTTCATGTAGCTGGCGAGCCTTTCTGTTCCTCCGTCTTGTGACAGCTGTGTGGTGATGAACTTAGAGCCATTTCCCAAAGGCAAGGGGATTTTCACTTTACTAAACAGGATGAACTTGCCTCAAAACCTTCCTTGTTTAAGATGTACCTGGATACACAGCGTGAGCACAGAAAAGGCCAAAGAAGGCATTAATTTGGTTCTAAAATATAGCAACAGATTAAAAACAAAAACAAAAACATTTTGTTCTTCTTTTCCTCTTCCTCCTCTACCCTTGCAGCCAAGATTATGAAGGCCCTGCCTGCCTTCTCTTCCTCCTGTTTCACTGGGTGGTGTACGGTGTGGTGGGGAGGCTGGACCCCAAACAAATATCAGCCAACAACCTTATGTTTCTTCCTTTATTATTAGGAAACAAAACAACAATTAGAAAATAGCATCATAAATATGAACATTGTTGTCAGATGAATTAGTTGAAGTTTTGGGTTTTTTTTGTTCGCCTCTAATTTCGCCACAAACGTACAATTACCAAAAGCAATTT
>NW_006442107.1:30974948-30980897 GCF_000325575.1 Pteropus alecto | reverse complement strand
GTACCAGGAGCCTTTATTTGTACAGAAACTTTAACTACAAGTCATTTTCATAACAACTTCTACCCTGTTTCAGTTTCGAATCTCCCCTATCATATAGGAGATCAGTATTGCTATTGTCATTGAAATGTTGATTTAAAAAAAAAAAAAAGTGTCTCTAACATGTGGAGAGATTTGAAGGATTTGAGGGATTTGTGTCACATCATAGGAGATGGTATCAGATCAAATATTTGGATCCAGGCTGGAAGCTCCTCAAACATGGCCCAAACAGATTTTTACACTTCTCATTTCTTCCATCTGAAAAATAAAATAAAATAAAAAAACAGAGAACCCAAGTCCAGGAGCCAGTCCCAATCAGTAAGGGGCCCACACAGAAGTTTGTGTCACAGGCTCACATGAGGGAACCACGTGTTCTAGCCCAACTGGTTCATTTGAGTTATCAAGTCTTTCGATGGAGCTCTCAGTTACTGGAAATGCCAGGGAGAAGAGCAAAGTGTCTCCACGGAGCAAACACTGATGCATCTGGCAGGGCCCCTCGGTATTCTAGATTAAGGGAGACCTAGGGAACATAGGAGCCAGGGGTAGCGAGCATGCTCAGATTGGATCAGGTCAGGATGGAATGGCTAGGAAGGACATTTGGGGACTATTCCAGAAATTTGACTATAGAATAGCACATACTAAGCACTTAATAAATGTCAGCCCTCTTTGCATGAGGTAGGGAGGGGCTATACTTAATCCATAGTGGGGAGAGTAGGAGATACATGTAGAAAGTAGCAAAAAGGAATACATCTCCTAATTTCCTCTCTCAGAGAATCTTAGAAAGCAAAGAAAGGAATTACTGCCTTCCTCACACCCCCCACGCCTGCCCTTCTGGGGATGGTTCCAGAAAAGCACACATAGAAAAGCATTAACAGTAGTAATCTCCAGTAATCTCCAGACTGCTGGCTATGGCAGCAGTTCCAGACAAGAATCCAGGATAGTCGGCCCAGGAGGCCCTGGCAGGGAGTGATGAGTAGCCTGCCATGGGCCAGGGGGCAAAGCAAAGACGCCTCCCGTGGGTCTGAGGAGAAAGTGTCTAGGAGCCCTGCAGGTAGAGGGAGCCTCAGGCCCATGGTGGGAGGAGGCTGAAGATGTCAGGGCACTAGGACGTCCCCCAAGTGCAGCGAAGCAAGCTCTGTGGGCCTCAAACAGCCCCAGAGCCACCCCAAAGCAACCCAAAGCAAGTTCTGGAAAGGACAAGTCGGAGTGGAAAGATAGGGTGCTCTTGACCCATTACAGTTAAATCGTTTTAGTTTTGTCATTTGAATATGCCATATATGACCATGTGGAGATAGTGCCAGGTCCCTCTCAGGCCCTGTACAGACCTAAGTGAGGAGGCTGAAGTTTCACTAGTTTCCAGGTAAGTCTTCTTCTGCTGGAAGGGACTAAAGCATAGAGGAAGCTGAGAAGAGGATGAGTTTTCCTCTTAATTATATCTCTGCTCAATCCTATTAAACTCAAGACATGACCTCAGTTTAGAGAAAGGGTCAAGTACTTTCTTAGAAAGACAAAGTACATTGTAAATAGGCACATATTAATAAATTAAAGTTTGCTTATAGAGTCCTCATCAAAAATTAGATTTGAGGCAGGTAAAAACAATACTATTTCCCCTCGAATGCTCCCTTGGAAATGATGTGTGCAGAATATGAACATTAATCTCTGCAACCCTGGAACCTTATCTTTTTAATCTAGTTTTTGCCTATTTCCTTCAGTCTTTCTGACCTTTCATCTCTGAGCAGTTTATTGCTATAGGCTTTTTGCTATATGATGTAGTTTTGTATTATTATTTTTAACTATTCTGGGGTAGCATGTAGAGAATATCTCGTAATGGTTTAAGAGCTAATCTTTGGCAAACTAAAATCACTGCAGGTTAATTAAAAAATTTAGAAAATTCTTTCTTAGACAACTCTGTGCCCTGAGAGGAAAGGTTGTAATTAAAATAGATTTGGTGTCATAGGATCATTTAAAATGCCAACTCTTCAAAAACTGAAGATAATAAAGTCAGTAGGAAGAAAATGTTTTATATGCTTAACTCATTTTCGGATGAACTCATCTTTTTGGAAACAAGGAAAACGGAAATTTTTCTCCCCTTACTGTACTCACGCCTGCATAGTCTGATCTCTAGTTCCAAGACCTGAAAAATTTCTTAAGCTTTCACTATCACTTTCAAGGATTAAAACAATCTCGCTTTCAGACTTAAAAAATCCAGAACCTTTATGACTCAAAATGTAAGTCTCTCATTTAAGTCACAGCTTCTCACAGCTCAGGCCTAACATGGATTTGGTAATACACTGGGGCAGCTGTGAGCAGTGGGATGCAGATGGGAAGGTGAAAGGTCCTATTTGTGTGAAGTCACTATCTGGGATCAACGCCTTCCCTCCAAGTGGCAGTAGTCCCAAGATAACTGCTTTTGTGGGTTCTTCAGGTACAGCTGGGGGAGTCTTCCTGGAGCCAACAGTGATAAGGTGGGCTTTGAGTCAGTCCTTGAGGCAAGGATGGGAGGGTGTGGAGCAGGCAAGGGCCAGGGAAGGCCCTCCAGGGCAGGCTGGGCCCTCCAGGGCAGGCTCTGGTGGCCAGCAGAGTGCAAGCAGGAGAGCGGAAGGATATTGTGTTCCTTTCTAGGGCTGCTCTAACAAGGCACAGCAGATTGGGGGCGAGGGTGGGTACAGACTGGATAAAACGGAAATGTATTGCTTCATAGATCTGCAGGCCAGACGTCAAAATCAAGGAGTCAGTAGGGTCATACTCCCTCTGAAATGCATAGGGTGGTCTGTCCTTCCCTGCCTCTTGCCACAAGCTTCCGTGTCCCTTGGCTGCTGCCGCAGAACTCCAGCCTCTGCCTCAGTGTCACGTGGCATTCTGCCCACTTTTTCCTGTGTGCCCCTGTCCCTTCTCTTATGAGGGTTGGGGACCACCATGTTGGTCCCTAACCCCATGTTAGGCACCCTGCATCAGTACGACTTCATCGTCCCTTAATCAATTACATCCGCATGGCCTTCCGTCTAGATAAGGTCACTTTCACAGGTACTGAGGTTAAGAGTTTATATCGTTTTGCAGGGAGACACAGTCAACTCATAGCAGACCTGGAAAACCTTTGCTGGCTCCTCATGGCTTAGTGTTTCAAGTACATAGAAACATTAGCGGGGCATTCACAGTCCCTCACAGCCCATCCTTAGCTCTTCCTTCCAATCTTATGTTTGGTCAATCTCCACTCAGTCCACACTCAAACTTCCCAAAATCCTTTGTCCGTCTGTGGGCTTTCCCCATCCTCCCCATCTTGTCCGCTGAGCGAACTCTTCGCCTTTCAAGCTCAGTACCTGCTGCTCTGCAGCATCTTCCTTCAGCCCTCCACCTCCAGGAAGAATGCATCACCCCTGCCCAACCACATTTTCCTTACAGCACTTAATACGGAATACTGAATATGGAATACTGTTAACTAGTTGCGATCCCTTTTTAACTCTGCCAATCACCCCCTTTGGATTTTGCGCTCCTTAACTTAAATGACACGATTGTTAGGACTGGTGGCTATGTTCTCTACTAGCTCCCTAAAACCTGTTTAATCCCGAGTCTATTTGAAGTCAAATGCTGCATTTGACAACCTGCCAAACAATGTCTGTCCCCGAGAATTGAGATGCCAGGAATACCTCAGTCCACGTGGTAGAAGGGAGGAGCTAAGCTCCAGCTTTAATCTCAGACCTAGCTTCCAGCGAGCAGGCCAGGTGTTAGGGGTGCACCTGGCAGGCGGCCAGGAAAGGTCTACATCCCTAGGAAAAGAAGTCATGGTGATCAAGGACTCTGGCTATTTCGGGACAGCAATAGGGCTGTGAGGAAGAGGGAGATATAAGTGAAAGAAAGAGGAGAAGGAAATTCTAGGCGTCTACTATCAGAGGAGAAATGGAGCTATTTGGGCTCTTTTTCTCACGAAACTTAGGAGAAGAACCCAAGGTAGGGATGGGGTTTGATAGTTGAGCATGTTCTAAGTGTGCTACGCATTATCAGGAGATAGTGTTTTGGGTTAGTGATAAACTATTACCAAAGATAAATACTCACTCTGTGATTTCATACAAGAATTCACACTTGTTACATTTGAATATAATGTTTGGAAACTAGCTCTGCAGAGTACAAGTTTCAACAACTACGCAGATTAGCAGTGCCATCTAGTGGTCCTCTAAACAAACTGTTCGCGGTCTGGGAGCTTCAGACTCATGTCCTCTTTCACAGCAAAAACAATTATTCCATCTGTATGTGTTTGATATCATTTATTCCAGATTAGGATAAAAGTTTAATGAGAAAAGACTTCACTACGGTCGTAATGCCTCTCTTTTAAAACTGTTGGGAGTAGTGAAGGGGGGAAATAGTGATTTTTAACCCAAACAACAATTTATCGTTCGACAAATGTTGAGTGCCTAAGGTGGTCAGCAAGAGCACATTCTGCCTTTGTGGGATGTAGTGTGGAAAGTCCACAGTCATCTGTGCTCACCCCCACATTTTAGAGAATCTGCTTCATGCAATATGCATCCTAAGAAGTTATAGGGAGAGAACCTTGAGTTTAAACTATTTTCTAGAACTGATATTTAATTGAACTAATTTCAAGTGCTCACTAGTTAGCCACATGTAGTCGTGGTTACTTTATTGGGCAGCACAGTTCTAGGTTTTTAAAAATCAATAAAATTCAGCATATGTTTTTGATTAAAAAATCTCTTTCTACCTCCTAATGATTCCAAAGCATTTCTGAGAGAAACCCAGAGGGAAATTTTTCACTGTGTAGTCTGTTTTTCCTTTTAATATTTTTTAATAGGTTCATTATAACAGATGAAAACAAAATAATCATTTAAATTTTTTTCATACAAAATTCTAAACAATTTTTCATAATTTTAAGTTTTGTTCAAGGGTAAAATGTTTTAATTTTTCATGATTTTTGAGTTAATATTATTAAATTTAAAAGATTTTATTTAAGGATTTTTTTTACTTGGGCTGCAAAGAAAGCTAATTTTACTTCCATAAGCCTTTAAAGTTGACTATCAAATCAACCAAATTTTACTTGAACTTGTCCAATAAACGAACCTCACGTGCCATTTTAAATTACAAGACATAAAAGTGATAACTACCTTTCTTAAAATTATTTTAAAAGGAACTAGCTTTATACTAAATTCAGGTCACATTTTCAGTTTAAAGAGTTTCTGTTTTCTGTTTTAGAAAATATTGCAAGACATGCATTACTATTCGATCTTTCCTTCAACAAATTATCTTGGAGACTAGCCTTACTATGAGAGTGGGCATTTTTCCAGGTGTGGCAGATGGAAGATGATGCAATCTCAGTTTTGATCCCCTATCTTAATTTTATAGAAAATTGCTCCCCAGGAATGTTTATATTTTGTTAAAATATGAAAAAGGTAAACTTAAATTCAAGATTTGTTTGGTAAAACCTAGCTTAAGCTATTTTATATCTTTGCTTGGGAGGGTTATTTGGGTTTGGGGGGAATTTCCTATAGTAAATTAAGTTAAACTTTATACATATAAAATAATTTACTCCTGTGGCTACAAATGAACATGAAGTTTCTTTTGGAGGTGATGGAAATGTTCTAATGTTAGACTACAGTGATGGCTGCATAACTATCAAATGTACTAAAAAATTATCTTTAAAAAAATGTATTGAATTGTACACTTAAAATTAGTGAATTTAATGGTATATATCTCAAGAACGCTGTTAAATAAATAAATTTACTCCATATATAGGTCCCTGTAGATACAGATATTAATAAGTAAATATACTCCATATGCGGATTCATGGAGATACAAGTATAGACATGATGTATAAACAAACTTACATATAGATACATATAGATATAGATACGGATATAGATCTCATAACACAGAGGTAATAAAAATAACTTTCTGATTATCTACTATGTA
>NW_006442107.1:30961498-30974477 GCF_000325575.1 Pteropus alecto | reverse complement strand
CCCGCCTCCTATAACCCACCACCACCCCACTGCAGCCCTGGCCTCTTGCTCCCTCATTTGCTGCACATCTTCCTGATCTGGATCCTCATCTCACTCACATTCCACACTAAATGTGATCTTTCCACTGGGACCTTAGATGAAACCTCCCCATCCCTACCACTTCTGTAAAATTGCCCAAATTTACAGAGGTTTGTTAGAACTGTAGCAAGGTTGGGATCCCTGAGAGCTGCCAAAGCAAGTTCTCCAAACCTGTAATCCTTTCGAAGGGGTAATGGTACGATGTATCAGCAATTACTGTTTTTATTTTAATGAAAAGACTTTGGAGGAAGTGACAGGGTAGATAGGTAGATATGAGCTGGAGGAAGAGGGACAATGAAGGGTCAACAAGGCCCCTAAGACCAGCTCAGAAGAAGAAAATATACAACCAGGAGTCTGGCAGGCTAGTGGAGCCTCCCTCATTCCCCCGAGTTCAGAAGCTAGATGGGCAAGATGCCTTATAGTGTCTGGTGCCTTCCTCAGCCCCTTCCCCCCACGACCACCCCCCAAACTCGTGCATGCTATCCCCAGGTCAGTTAACTCCAAGTGACCATTATATGGCCTGACTTTGGGGGTGCTCAGCTGGCATGGGCAAGATTAGTTAACTGAGCACATGCCTACCCTCAAAATCTTCAGGGTGCAGGTGTACAATTCCCATTTATGGGCACACACTACACATGCTCCAGCTTGGAAGAGGTGGGTCTAAGACAGGAGCAGGAAATTCATGCCATATGAGGTAGAATGGACAGAGGGAGAACAAAGAAACCCTACGGTCCATGTAAACCCAGACCTTCAACTTCTCGGAGCTTCAAGCCTCTATCGAGGTGCCTGCTTGGATTTTCTTCCAAGTGTACTTTACTCTGCCCTCTTTACTTAATAAAATCACTTCTGTTTGCTACTTTTTGTCTTCTCTATTTCTTCTCCGAGTGTTAGACTGCCATGTAAATCTTCGTGGGAGATCCTAGGACTGAGTTCCGGACTCCTACAGTGGAGACTCCTGACTGCATAACATTTGGGGGGCTGTGAATGGGATAATGATTAATATTCTGCCTTATGGCTGCAGCAATCTTGGAGAGCTAAGGTAAGGGGTCCTCACCCCGCTCTGTGGCTAGAGGACCGGAACATGTCTCATCTAATTTCTGAGCTCTCTGCCCTTCCACTCTCTACAAACTTCAGCTACTTCCATCTCTAACTTCTCTCCAGATAAGATCCTTTCTCCTTTTCTCTCTCCTCTCCCCATTTTCACCTGGTCTTTCTCCTCTTCCCTGCAATGCTTTTGAACTCTTCTGGAGTCCCTCTGGGGATCAAAGTCTCTCTTTCTTATCTGCTGCCAGGCTCCTCTGGTCTGTCGCTCTTGTCTCCTAGAACATGGAATTACCTGCTGTGTTTGTCTGCAAAGCAACTGTTTGGTCACATCCCTGGTCATTTTCCTTTGAGAACTTTCTTGCTGATCCTGATAAACAAGACCTCTCTCTTCGCCTGTCTCCTGCCCCACCTCCTTCCCATAACACCCGCTTTCTATCTATGGAAGGCACGGGGGTGCTTGGAATTGGACTGTATTTGAAGTCTATATAATCGTGGTCTAATTTGACAGTGCATTTCTCAGGGACTTGAACTCTATAAATGCCAGCGCAACCTCTGCCTTTGACAGCAGCAGCTCTCTTTCGACTGGTTTGGATTGCTAATTCTAAGGGGAACTTGGGGCACGGTAAGATGGGAAATACGTGTCAGTGCCAGGAGTGGGGGCCTCCAGGAGTAGGAAGCCAAGTCATAGTTGGACATTAAGCTTATCAAACTTCTCTTGGCAAGGAGGGCCCTCTCCTCAGAGGCAGGATTCTCAAAGGGGCTTTGGGCCCTGGTAATAGTAGTCAAGGTCGGGCCTGTACCATGGGGAACACCCTCTGGGCAGTTCTTTAAAGGGAGGGACATTTCTCTTTGGGACACATGGGGATCTCAACAGGGACGCCTTCGAAATACCGTGTCATTTCCTTCTTCTCCTTGTGATTCCCTTTTAGATGGAAACCAGATGTCAGTTCCCCAGGACTCTCCTCTAGGATGCATCCTCAATAACTGGGATGAGTTTGATCCCCAATTCTTAGAAAAAAGAGAAGAGGCTCATATTCTTCTGTAATGCAACATGGCCTCAATATACCCTAGAGGGTGAGGCAACTTGGCCTCCCAGTGGATTCCTGAAGTAAAACACTGTTCCACAGTTAGACCTGTTTTATAAAAACATGGTCAGAGGTCCCCTATGTACAGGCTTTTATGTTTCTCAAACATAAAAGTTTTGTTTGAGAAACATAAAATCCCAGTCTTTTTAAGAATTGTAAGATTAAGATGTCCACCTTAGCCCTCCTTACAGACCCCAAGCTAACGCATCTACTCTCCTGGCACTACCTAAAGTGGGCCCCATACCAATCTCCCCATAATAAAATTTGCCCTTCACGGAGGCTGCAAATACTGACAGGGAGCAATGAGAGTATACACTCCATTTTCTATGCCAGACTTAGCTTTATGCAAAGAAAATTTAAGCAGATTCTCTGAAGATCCGAGCAAATCTACCGATGAATTTGAAAAAACTTACTATGACTTATGACTTAACTTGGCAAAATTAAAAGGTTTATGAGATTTTTCTAACTTTCAAGTAACTTCCAAGGTCTTATGGATGGCCAGAAATGTAAACGCAGCCAATACTTTCTGAGATCAAAATAACTGGTGAAAGAAAAGGGGGCACTTTTAAAGACAGGCGGCAGTCTCACAAGCCTCACCTCGGCCCTGCCTTTTCCCCAGCCCCCTTAAAACTGTCAAGGGAAAATGAAATATTTCTAGAGGTTATAAAATATATCCACTAATTTGCCAAACTAAAGAATGTTAATTGCTTATTTTTTAACTGCCACTAAAAATTGAAGTCTCTACAAATTAAGAATTATTATTATTATAGAAAGGAAAATGCACATTTTTAGTAATAGAAGGTATAAGATATAGAGATATCTTTTAAAGGACATGAAAAGAGTTTGTCCTAAAGTTGGTTATTTCTAAATGAATAAGAAGAGGCAAACTAAAGGGATAAGGAAAGTTATAGAAGGTTTATAAAGAGAAATCCTGAAAGAGGAAACTTTATATATAGTTAAGCTAAACAAGATTGAAAATAAATTTAATTACCAAAAGTAAGCTAACGCAAAATTAGAGTTAGGTTTTCTCTGTCTGCTACACAAGACAATGTTTCTTGGACTATCAGACTGCTACTGATATTATGGAAAAGTTTTCTGAGTAGAAAACAAGGATTCTGTGCTTTGTCAAAATAACTTTCTGTGTTTTAGTGTCTTTATCAGTTTTCTGAGGCTTTTAGAAAACATACCAACCTAGGCCCAGAGTCAAAGGCTGGCCACTTAGTTTGAAATAGCTGATTGATTACCCAGGCAGCACCAGACATTAGTAAAAAACCTCAGAAATTAACCTTAGGGCCAGATATCCCAATCACCATGCTACTTAAGGTACCAAAGTCAGTCCTTTACAAAAGAGACCAGGAGGAAGAGGGGAAAGAGAAAAAAAAGAAAAAAGAAAAAAGAAACGGAGAAGGAAAAACATAACAGCCTCAGGCAAGCCCAGCTCCTAGCAGCCCTCCTGCCCCAACCACCGCCCCAGGGTCACCCTGTAAAAAATAAGGCAGCTGAGACTAAGGGAGCCTCCCACCACTGTAAGAGGGAAGGGTACTGGGAAAATGAATGCCCATTCCTTGAACCCCCTACGACGGCCTGCCCTCTATGCCATCGGACGGGACATTGGAAGAGGGACTGACCCGAGGGTCAAAGGACCCGAGGGTTAGAATCCCTCCTGGCAATGGCCACCACCAATTGCGGAGACCGGGGTCCTAAGAGGCTCCCTCATCCATCATCACCGTCACACTCGCGGAACCCAGGGAGGCCCTTGACATGGCAGGTAGGGCTTATTAATTTCCTTATTGACACGGGAGTCTCCTACTCTGTATCAACTTCCTTCTCAAGAAAGCTTTCTTCTAACTCCTGTTTAGCGATGGGCGTAAATGGCCAACCAACTAACCTAAGATTCACCCCTCTCCCCAACAAACTCGACAATTAACCTGGACTATCTTGCCTGACTCAAGGCTTTAGGGATAGTCCACATCTATCTGGCCAGGCTTTAGCACAGGACTTACAGGACCTTACACTGGAGGAAGGGAAACTCCTTCAAGATGTAGATGATCTTATCTGCTCCCCTCCTAAGGAACAAGCCATCTCACATGCTGTCCAATCCCTCAATTTTCTAGCTGAAAGGGGATATGAGATATCCCAACCCAAGGCCCAATTAATTAGCCACAAGGTACAATACCTAGGCCTCAACCTAACACCCCGGTCAATGAGGTCTATCAGAAGATAGGATTAGACTAATTGACCAAATCCCTTCTCCAACCACTAAGAGATAATTTAGGACATTCTTAGGAATGATAGCATGTTGCAGGCTTTGGATCCTCAATTATGGGTTAAACGCCAGACCCTTATATGAAAGGAGGGCACAGAACAAGGACCCCTACTATGAGAACCCCAACAGAAAACAGCTTTTAGATCCCTAAAATATCTCTTAACTAGGGCCCCGGCCTAGGGAGTCCCAAATCAGGTTGGGATTTCGATTTTCAACTATATACCATTGAAAAACAAGGCATAGATAGGCTTAGGAGGCCTAACTCAAACCTTGAGCCCTCCAAACAATCTATTGCCCACCTCTCTAAAAGTCTAGACCAGGTAACTCAGGGATGGCCCAGCTGTCTATGGGCTGTAGCTGCCACTAACCAAAGAGGCCTCCAAACTCTCTATGGGACAACCTATCGAAGTCAATAGTACACCCCAGGTCTTTCAACTCTTAGAGCAGAAAGGAGCCCACTGGCTCACTGACAGCCGTTTTCTAAAATACCAAGTACTCCTACTAGAAAACCCTGACATTAAACTCAAGGTTTGTTTAGCCCTTAATCCAGCTAATTTCTTGCCAATCCCTGAGGAAGCCAGTTCCTCACATTTGTGTTGAAATAATAGAACTAATCTATTCAAGCAGATCCAGATCCGATTTATCTGACTTCCTAATACCAAACCCAGAGGTCAGTTGGTACATGGATGGAAGCAGCTTTGTCAAAAATAGAATTAGGAAGGCAGGATATGCCATAGTATCTCTAACTCAAACCATTGAAGCCAGGGCCCTTCTGACAGGTACATCTGCACAACTTGCTGAGCTTTGACTAGAGCCTTAGAATTAGCAAAAAACAAGGGGGCCAATATCTATACTGATAGCAAATATGCCTTTTCTGTCTTCCATTCCCATGCAGCTATTTGGAAGGAAAGGGGATTCATAACATCTAAGAGTTCTCCCATCAAATATGAAGATCGAATTCTTAAATTATTAGAGGTAGTATACAAACCCAAGGAAATCACAATTCTACACCTTCAGGGACACCAAAAAGGGGTAGATAACAACACAAAAGGAAACAATTTAGCAGATAAGGCTGTAATGAAGGCTGCTAAAGAAATGGTGCCCACCCTAGGCGCTCTAATTCTTAGCCTGCTCACTCCTCTACCCACTCCTTCCTACACTCCAGAAGAGACAGATGGGCTCTTCAAAAGGGATATCAGGCTAACCCCGAAGGCTGGTTAACTTTAGAGGGAAAACTACATCCTCCCCAGGCTGCACATGGAAAGTTCTTAAGGCGGTCTAGGAGTCCGGGCATTTTGGACGAGACACTGTGCTTAAACGTACTCAATCTATATTTACTGGGGAAAACATCAAAAATGGTGTTACAAATAAATAAAGCCCACCCACATTGTTCTTACATTAACTCTCAAGGGACAAGACACCCTCCCCTTACCCAACCAATTCAAAGGCGAGGGACATACCCAAGTAAGGACTGGCAACTAGATTTTACCCAGGTGCCACCCTGCAAAGGATATAAATAGCTCTGTTTTCATAGATATTGTCACTAGATGGGCAGAAGCCCACCCCACGAGGACTGAACGGGCCACAGAGGTGACCAAAGTTCTCCTAACGGAAATCATTCCCTCTTTGGGTTGCCTCGCTCTCTTCAAAGCGATAATGCGCCCTCTTCCACTTCTCAGATCACTCAGCAAGTGTTCAAAGACTTACAGAGTCAATATCCCCTACACACAGTGCGGAGGCCACAAGCCTCTGGCAGAGTGGAAAGAGCCTCTCAGATCCTCAAAAAGATCTCAGCAAAACTGTGCCAAGGGGCATCTATCCCCTGGCTAGACTTATTTCCTATTACTCTAGTAAGGCTCAGAACCAACCAGCAGTCCACCCTAAGACTTAGTGTCTTTGAATTATTATATGGAAGGCCTTACAAACAGACCTATTTTTAACACACACACACACACAAACCTTAAATTAAAACACTATATACTCAATCGAGGGCAAGTACAGAAGGCCCTATGTGAGTACAGAAATCAACTTTTACCTAAGCCTAACTTTACAGAGTCTCTGCCTCACTTTCAACCTGGGGATAAAATCTTGATCAAAACTTATAGGGATGGCTCCCCGGGGCCTCAATTACTCCCATATAGAAGGGGCCCTGTACTGTTTTACTGTCCAAACCTACAGTTATCGAGTTTCCTGAGATCATCAGCTAGATACATCTTTCATGGGTCAAAGCAGCTACTTCTCAGACTGAAGAGGAAATTTCTGCCCTCCCAACCAACTACACCTGTGAGCCACTAGATCTCAAACTACTCTTCAAAAGAAGCTCTGGAGTCTCTTCTACATCTCGAGATAAGTAATGTTAGCTATAGGAGTCACTATTGGCTTTGGGATCTTATTAACTCTCTTACCCACTCTCTTATGCTACCTAGATTGTCTCCTCCCTGGGAGAAGATATTTCTGTCCTTACCTAACACAGGCAGATAATATCTACTAGCCCTGATCAGTTCTATACTTTAGTCCTTCAAAAACTAACCCAATACTCACTTGACTCTTTATATTAAATCTTTCCTTCTCTCAAACTCAGTACCTTCTCACCAAAAACAGTTCCCTAACTTTACACGGCTACTGCCATTTTTTGGTCCTGTTTTTCTCTTCCTCTTTGGGCCTCACATTCTAAACCTCATAGTAAAATTTGTTTCTTCTTGCCTGGAAGCCATCAAGCTCCACATGGTCCTAGCCTCCAGCTACCAACCTATATGGCCTGGGGATTCTTTGGGACCCTTACACTTGGGGAGAAGAGCCTCCCGATTACCTGGCTCCTCTTCTTACCTCCCTGTGGACAGAGAGAAGGGGCAGGAACTCTGAATGACCACTGTCAGAGACTTGTTGTCACCCCTAAACCTAAAAGACTTCGGAGTTCCCAATCCTTAAGGGGGGAATGACAGGGTAGGTAGCTAGATAGATATGAACCTGAGGAAGAAGGACAGTAAAAGGTTAACGAGGCCCCCGAGACCAGCTCAGCAGAAGAAAATATACAAACCAAGGTTCTGGCAGGCTTGTGGAGCCTCCCTCACTCTCCCAAGGTCAGAAGCCAGATAGGCAGGAGGCCTTGTAGTGCCTGGCGCCTTCCTCAGCCCCTTCTCCTCACTATCCCCCCACTACCATCCGTGCTCACCCCAGGTCAGTTAACTTCAAATGATCGTTGTATGACCTGACTCCGGCGGGGCGCTCAGCTGGAATGGGCAAAATTAGTTAACGGAGCACACGCCTACCTTCAAAATCTTCAGGGCGCAGGTGTACAACTCCCATTTGCGAGCACAGACCACATGTCCCCCAGCTTGGAGTAGGAGGGTCTAAGGCAGGAGCAGAAAGCTTGCGCCCTTTGAGGTAGGATGGACAGAGGGAGAAAAAAGAAACCCTACAGTCCATATAAACCCGGACCCTCAACTACCCGGAGCCTCAAGCCTCTATTGAGATGCCTGCTTGGATATTCTTCCAAGGGTACTTTGCCTGCTTAAAATCACTTCTGCTTACTACTTTTCATCTGCTCTTTCTTCTCTGAGCGTCGGACCGCCACATAAATCTTTTGTGGGGGATCCTAGGACCGAGCTCCGGACTCCCACAATGCAGACACCTGTGATTGCGGATGACAGAAGCAGTGTGAAAGCAAGAATTGGAGGCTTTTAGAGAAAGAAGGTGGTTAAAGGAAACAATAGCACCGCAGAGCCCTTCTCTGGCCTCCCTGCCCTCCCACACAAGGCCACTACTCCTGAAGCTGGAACCAAGCTAAGCTTCTAGTTTGAGTCTTGATAAAACACGTGTTGTTATCTAGAAGGAGAGAGACTTTGGTTTGCTTTGCTAAGCCTTTTATCAAAACATAGGGTAAGCCAACTTCTGTAGAGGATGAAGTAACCGTGATGATGATCATTAAATTATCATCGCTAACATTTCCAGGCTCAGGACAGGCATACTTCTCCCTATATTGCTCCTCCTTCAACTGGAGAGCAGAAGCACATGATTTATTGACACATCCACTAAAGAAGTCCCCCTTCCTCTCCCTCTCTCCATCCCTCACTTTCAAAAACTGCTGTGTTTTTTTGCCCCCTTGGGCTACTTGAGGGCAAAAAGAGAGCACCATTTTGCACCTTTGAGCATTACTGATTAAAGGTCCCTCTTGGACATTAATAAATAAAACTGTTTACATTTCCCAAGCATGTTTACATTTCATATCAGAAAGCCAAGTAACCAGGTCAATAATTTATGTGACACCCTCTTTCTAACCAAGAGCCTGACACTTTAATCAAAACTAAGCCGTGGGAACAGAAAGTATCAGCAATGTATTCATCAATGTGTTGATTCCTTCTGCATGACACACAATACAAAAAGTCAATAATACTGAATTGAAACTTTCTACTCATCTGTCCTGGAAACCATAAAATATATATGCCAACGGATCACTCAGATGGCATTTTTTCTGCATTAATGTTATAAGAAAAATTAGCAAACAATCATTAAATATTTAATTTTATTCGTCATTATTACATGTTGGGTTTGTTATTCTCTACTTGCTCCCAGCTCCATTCCCTGTCCTTCTCTGCCCAGTTCCATGCCCCCAGGAGGGTGATCCCGGTGACCATACCCCAGGCTCTCTGTCTGGCTTGCCTCCTGTGGATTCAGCCATTCAGGGGCACCAACTAGAGAAACAGAAGGGTGAGGGGAAAGAGGTCTGGGAGTTTCTTCCTTGCTCCCCCCTATTTTGGCTCCACATCTCTGGCATTAGCTGTGTCTCTCTGTGACTACACCTCCTTTAAAAAGATGGATAGGGTTTCACCAGATGGAATTCGTAGTAGGAACTTTGTATGCAAAGAAAAATAGTTTAGAAAAGCAAAATATGTATGGAGAAAAGCAGAAGATGACTTTGGCCAGAAAGTACTGTATTCACGGTGGGCACTGGAAAAGGACACTGAGGGTCGGTCAGGCAGGTCGTAGAGGGGCCCAACCTCACTGGAGAGCTTGAACTTGCCTGGTAGGCAATGGGGAGCATTCAGAGAGGACTTCAGTGAGGTGAACCTGCCAGTACTTTACAGGAGAGACTGAGAGAAATACCAGGGACAAGCTGCCAAAGCGAGAACTGCTGACATCTATCTTGGACGAAGAAGAGCAAGGTGTTGAGAAAAGAAAGAGAAAGAGATGAGGAAGATCCTTGAACAAGTCTTATATTTAGGGATGGGATGATATAATAGAGTTGCGGCAGACACTGCTCCACGCTGCCTTGCAATTATTTATCTTGAAATTATTGCTTAGTTACAGAGCTTTGATTTTACTTGAGGTGAAAATATCATCCACCTAAAAGACTATATTTCTCAACCTCCCTTGCTGCCAGGTGTGGCCATGTGCTGTCGATGAGATGTAAGAGAAAATGTAGAGGACTTCCAAGAAAGCTGACTTGCCAGGA
Source organism: Pteropus alecto (assembly GCF_000325575.1). Lineage (NCBI taxonomy): Eukaryota > Metazoa > Chordata > Mammalia > Chiroptera > Pteropodidae > Pteropus > Pteropus alecto. Next base: position 30,964,552 of record NW_006442107.1, on the reverse strand, counting down.
GCCGAACCTGGGATCTGTGCATTTTCGCTCCTCTCCTGCTCATTGCTGCAGCCAGGAATGCGAACATGTTAGATGAAGCTCAGCAGTCATTATTGAGCCATGAGTCGACCTCCAAAAAAGAAGCCTCGAAATGAGAGTTGATGAAGCAGAAACATTTTGGGTTCTTGAAGACTTTCTGGAATTTCCAAACCAGTTCTGAACTGGCTCCTCTGGAATTCTTTGTGAGAAAATAAGCACTTATGGGTTTAAGCCATGATTATTTTACTTTTTCTGTTATATGCAGTTGAATGTGATGTGAAGTGATATAGGATTAAACAGAGTAAATAACAGACAAAAAAAAAAAAAAAAGAGAGAGAGAGAGAAGCCAAAAGGTAGATTTGTGCACTGCAGGAAGGGTGAAGCAATACGAGCATGATCCAAATTAAAAGACAAACAATAAAGGGGAATTATTTGTAACACATATTTCCCCAAGTGTCTGTCACACTGATATCCTCCAATCCTCCTTCCTTTTAAGACTATTTGTGCCTTTAATATCAAAAATTGAAATGAATTAGTCTCTGCCCCATCAACATATAGTAGAAAGTCTGCCCTGCCACCGCTTCTAGATCTTCTCCTGAAGGAGTCCATCACAGCCACTTGGTCACTCACTTCCTGTTCAGAATCCCTGCTCTTGAGAAATTCTCAGCCGTCCATATGTCAGATTTCCTCATCGCCACCTTCTGGTCTTCATCCTCCTCCTCACCCTGGGTACCATCTCTCTTCCTTTATGCTGCAAATCTCCTCAAACACAAGGCTAGCATGGAGTAGTCTTTTTCTGAAGAAAAGGTCATTTCAGCAGGGTATTATTTTAAAATTTAATAGAACGCATCACTGCTGCTTAATTTCTCCACATTCAATTACAGAGAGACTCTCATTTGATGCTCATCCTCTCGTGGCTCTACCTACTGCCATTTTGTTGCCTCCCAACTCCCTGACCAGACCCTCTCCTCTCCTCTTTCAACACTCCTATCTGGTCCCAGGCACCTCAAAACCTTGTCTACCCAAGCTTTCAATTAGGGGAAGATTTAAATTTTGCATGATTACTTTTAAAAATTATTCTCGTAAGCAGGAAAATTTAATTTTTGTTGTTGCAACCTCATCTATCTTGGCTACCTTGGAGAGAACTCATTATAGCCGAAAGGTCCACTTGGTGTTTTACAAAACAAAAGGGACACGAATCTCAGAGCAACATTAAGAACTGACAAAAGCTTTGAAATTAAAGGGTTTTGTTTTGTTTTGTTTTGTTTTGTTTTGTTTTGTTTTGTTTTAACTCAATCCAGATCTAATACTTGGGTAAATTCTTCTTACCTCTAAGTGGAAAGAGTCAATAGAACATTGTGTGTTTTCATATGGCCAGAGCAGGGTCCAAGACCCATGATTTCTATATCTCTTTCTAATACACAAATGACAAAGCCTTAATATCTCTAATACAATAACTCTTGCACATTGATAAATAAAGAATGTCCTAATAGAAAAATAGTCAAGCAATTTTCAAACATACATATGGGCAATGCATTTATTATTTAACATTATTTAAATATTTTTTTAACATTATGTTATCAGAAATGCAAATGTAGCTAACAACTATATACTTATTATGTTGGCAAAGATAAAAAAAAGATTGACAATATTTAGCATTGGCAAAGGTGGAGAGAAAATGGATCTTTGCATATACTGTTGTGTGTCTGCTGTGTAGTACATTTCCTTATTTTTGCTTATCCCCAGGCCTTTGATTGCTTGCTCAGTTGAAAGCTTCAGATGCCATAAGAGTGGCCTCGTCTCTTAGCACTACTGTGGGCCTTGACCTCCCCTGTGGTGAAGGTCAGACTCTGGTATGGCCTTTATTGCTTTCTAGCAATCCTGGCACCCAGGCTGAACCCAAGTGGACCCAAGGAGGCTCCTAGCCATCCTACCACTTACTGACTCAGATGGTACATATTGTACATGGAATCCAGCTTCCCTACCAACTACTCCCTACTTGTAAGGACAGGGGAGTAAACACCCCATAGGGTACACTTTGACCTATAAAAGACAGTCACTGGTAATTTCTCTCCCTCGTTCCTACCAACAGACTATTCCAAGGCACAGTGGTTCTATATGACCTGTCCAGATTGTCCTCCTGACAAAACAATGACTATGTGCAAGAAACTGTGACCAACTGGTTAATACATCTCTTCTATTTGCTATTATCCCTTTCCCATTTCGTTTTTTCTCTCTTTCTCTCCTGAGATAGCACCTCCATCTCCAATAAAGTATTAGCATTTAAGCTTTGTCTCAGTTTCCTAGGAAATCTAGGAAGATAGTAGAGTAATATAACTTTTTTTGAGACTAGTTCGGCAATATACATCAAATTGTTAAAAAATATATGTTCATATACATAAAATAAAATTTACCATTTTAACCACTTTCAAGTATACAATTCAGTGCCATTAAGTACATTCACAGTGCTATGCAATCATCACCACTATCAATCTCCAGAACTTCATCATCTCATACTGAAACTCTACCCATAAACAATAACTCCCCATCCCCCTCGCCTCGGCTCCTGGCAACCATCATTTTACTTTTCCATCTCTATGAATTTGACTACTCTAGGTACCTGATATAAGAGGAATCATACAACATTTGTCTTTCTGTGTCTGGCTTATTTCACTTAGCAAATGTCCTCTAGGTTCATCTGTTGTGTAGCATATGTCAGAATCTCCTTCCTTTCTAAGGCTGAACAATGGTCCATTGTATGTATGTATATACCACATTTTGTCTATCCATTCATCAATCAATGGACCCTTGGGCTGTTTTTATCTTTTGGCTATTGTGAATAATGCTGCTCTGAACCTAAGTGTACAAATATCTGTTTGAGTCATTTGGGTTTCTGGCTTCAATTCTTTTGGGTATATAACTGGAAGTGGAATTGCTGGATCTTATGAAAATTCTTTGTTTAATTTTTGAGGAACTTCCACAGTGACTCACCATAAAAAAAATATATATATATATATATTTTCTGACACAAAAATC
>NW_006442107.1:30933354-30961306 GCF_000325575.1 Pteropus alecto | reverse complement strand
ATATATATTATATATTTCTGTATATGTACATATGAAAAGCTCAATACGTTTCTTTATTTTTCTCACAATCACATTTACTACAGAGAAAGGACAAGAACTAGATCCAGCCAAAGGGAGAGAAACATAGGACAGTGTCTAGGAGAGGTTCAAACTCCAGCTGTCTTTTATAGTCGTCAGCTCCCTGTGGAGCCATAGGCAGTTTTATCTACTCCTGCCCCAAATGTATGATAATACACAGAAAGTATTGCCAACTAGTATTGCTTTGGTGTCCAGATTTTTATTGAAGCTTTATTACTTGGCATGATTGATTGGTTCTTTGCCCACATGGTTGAACTCACTCTCTAGCCCTGTCCCTTACTGGAGAACTGGCTGACACCATGCTCCAAGAGCATATCTGAGGAATCCTATGAACACAAATTATCAGGTGTGGTCTGAGGGACCCACCATGAATAACATAGACAGTCCTATCACTAGGGTCTTCTAAAGATAATAGGCCAGAAGTTTCTTTGGATAAGGCCAAATTCCTTACTACATAGTGACCATTGATCTCTATACACATTCTTCTGAAAGCCTGATGAGGATGACACAACAATGACAATGTTTATAGAGCTTTTAATTTATACAGTCATTTTTAATTTCAGAAATTTTGTCAAATAATTCCTAACATATTACTCAAGGGTAGAAAAACACGTTTATAATCAGATACAATACTAAATAGCATATGTAGAAATCATTTAGTTTTCAGTTCTTATGTTTAATAACAACTTTATTAAATGATGGTATATTTTAAAGGACAATAAATTTAAAAATTAATTTATAATTTAATCTGAGCCATATATTAATACACAATTTTTTTTAATCTGTGTTATATGTTAACATACAATTTGGGGCTAATTTTAAATTACCATTAACTATCACTATTATAAGGAAAAGTTAATAGAATAAAACTTATAACAATTATTTCTTTGGCTTCCAGTAGGGCTTCAATGTTGATTGATAAGTGCACTTCCAATCATCCTTCACTAGAGTTAAGCATCAGCCTTCCATTAGATCTAACCAACTTTTTAAAACAATTATGTATTTATTTACATTTATTCATTTAAGATTTCTAATATGTTAAAATAATTTATTTAAAACAACATGATATTCTTTTGGAAATGAAGAGTTTACCCAAGTTATACTCTTTCTTCTTCTTTTTTTTTAATGTAAAACTCACTAAAGATTTTAAAAAATAACAAATATTGCTACAGTGTTTGGGGATAATCATCTGAAAATACACTTTAAAAAATGTACTTCAAATGACTAAGAGGTATTTAAGAGGTTTAGTTAAATGCACTAAATCAGACTTGTGTATTTTTAACAAAATAGGTGAATGTGTGTATATGTTTTGCTCATTCTTTTAAAAAACATTTCATCTAGAAAAACACAATTTATAATAAATGAGGGTTTAAGGTTTTCCCTTTAGGCTAAATTTTATTGTGTTCCATTTTATTTCTATTCTGCTTGAATAGTAAACAGCAATTAAACTTAAAATGGTAAGTGTTTTTTCTAATATATGTAAGCTGCTTCAATAGAGTTTCTAAATATTATAGCAAAGGTATAACAATATTTCTTGGGTAATGATACAAATACAGAAAATCATTTCAAAGGTGAGTCTATGTTTCATTTTATGACTGTTTCAAAATATTGCTATAAATTTTTAGAATTTTAAAATCTGAAGCTTACTCTGGATATTATATGCATAATGCCCCAAATTTTCATGACTTCATATTATTTTTTCTCCATTTATCTTATAGGCCAGGTTTGTTTTGGTTTAAAAATTTTTTTTTACAATATTATTGACATTTTAGTGGTTTCAATCATGGTATGACAGATTATGCCAGCTTAGCTTTAAAAAATTCATAGGTTATCTCCATGCACTTACAAAGCACTGTTAAAGACTCCCTTTTTTTTTTTAACTTACACTTTCTCCAGCTTTTCATTTTGAAAAATTTTAAACATACATAAAAGTCAAAAGAATGGTATACCCATTTACCCTCCACTTAAATTCAACAACTATTAACATTTTCCTATAGTAACTTTATCAGGACACTTTTCTCCTAAATACTCAGCATGCGTATCTTAAAAATGAGGACATTTTCCTAATTAAACTCAATACCATTATCACACATAAGAAAATTTAAATTAATTTGATTGTATCATCTAAGTTCATTTCAGATATTAACAATTGTCTCAAAAAATATTTTGTATATTTTGTGTGTGTTTTTGAACCAGGATTCAATCAGAAGTGCATATTTTGTGTTTGATTGTGTATTTTAGTCTAAATCTTTCCTTGCATGCCTATGGCTTTTTTGTTTCCCATGATGTGACTTTCTTTTTTTTATTTTTCTTTTTTTTTTTTTCCATTTGGTACTGGCTTCAACTGTGAGCTACTTGATGTAGGGAGTATTCCTTCTATTCTTTGTATGCTCTATGAGGAAGTAATATATCATGCAATAGCTCAAGTATTCAATAATATACTTTAAATGACCGTAGTTACAAACTAGATTCTCTAAGAATCATTGTGTTCTGGTTAAAATACATTTTGCTGTGGCTCAAGCCTAGAATCTCTGTTTGTCCATCTAGAACAGGACCAGGGAATCTGTATTTTAATCAACACCCCAGGACTTTGATACAGTGTTTTGAAGTCTATGCTTTGAGAAACTTTGGAAAAGGATGAGAAACTATACCTTCTGTTCAGGTGAATTAGAAATTCAATGCATGAATATAGTCAACCTGAGTTCATTGAGCAACTCTTTTGTGAACACTTCTAGGTTCTGAGATAAATTAATGAACTGTATAAACAAAATCCATCTCTTCTAGCAGCTTATATTTGACAGGGATGAATGGATTTGGGAATAAACCAGACCATTACTAAACGCTATGAAAGAAATAGAGACATAATATGATAAGAGGAACTGTGGGAAGGGGACTAGCTACTGTAGTTAGGATTCACAGAAAAGGATGGTATTTTTTTGTTGAGAAGTTTAAGGGTGTAAAGAATGTAAAAAGTATTTGGGTACTCAAGAAATATAAAAAGGCCAGTGCGGCTAGAGCATAGTGTCAGGGGCCAGAGTTATATGGGAAAAATCTTGTCTAAGAAGGCATGATCTAGCTTACAAGAACCCTGTAGGCTGTACTAAAGAGTATAAATTATATGTATAGCAAAATATAAAGCTGTAGTGCACATCTTAAAATTTCGCCCATCCAGATTCCATGCCTTCTTTCTTCAAGGATGGAACCTTGATATTCCTTTTGGAAAAATCTCATTGAATGCAATCTGGAGAAACCAAAGTACCTTAATCTCTCTTGGCAATCATACAACTTCCCCTAAATTTGAAAAATGAGCCTAATAAATATATACATAACATATACACAATCTATAATGTATATATATGTATATATACATAATATATAGTGTACATTTCTGTGTATGTACAAAAACTCAATACATTTTTTTAAAATGATATATAGTAAAGTAATATTCTAAATATAGAGTGATATTCTAAATATTAGAATATTTAGTAATATTCTAAGTATTACTTGAGTAATATTCTAAATATAGTTGGTACAGCATGAGTACCTTGTGAAGACATTTTGAAAGACAAGTTGATAGTCAGTAAAGGAGATATATACCTCAGATGTTGTGGCTAAATGATGCATCAGAGCAAATTATCAGACAACCATTTTTTTTATTATTAAATTTATTGGGGTGACATTGGTTGATAAAATTATATAGGTGTCAAGTGTACAATTCAATAATACACCATCTGTATATTGCATTGTGTGTTCACCATTCAAAGTCAAATCTCCATCACCATATATTTCACTCCCTTGTAGACGTAAGAAATGTCTAAACCTATAGAGAATTTTAATAAGTTTATTTGAGCCAAACTGATGACAATTTCTGGGAAGCAAAATCTCAATGGTTTAAGAAAATATTCCAGACAGTGGCAGTTTTGCAGCTTATTTCATACATTATAATCAAAGGGGGAGATGTAAGAAGGGTTCATTGATGGTAGATTAAGGTGGTGGGAGAAAGCAAAGAGGGGAAATCTCTGGAATTGGTTAAAAAATAAAGTGGAGGGACACATACTTATTTCACATTGGTGAGTAGAGGAGAGTTAATAATTAACATTTACAGCAAGAGAGTTGGTATGCAGGAACAAGACAACCATGAGGGGTTCTGTGGCTGTGCTCTGGTGCAGTGGGTTGTGCCCTGAAAGGTCTGGGAAAAAAAGGATGATCTGACATTCCAAGGGTAAGTTATCTTAGATGCAGAAAGACAATAGACAGATTCACTTAAGGTAAAGATTGACCTTTGTCAAGAAAGCCACAGACCCAGGATGCAACTACCTGCCATGACCTACTTTGGGTTAGAAATTTTTATATTCATATCATCCTGTGTGGTTACTTTCAGTCTCTGAGTTTGTAGCACTCCCCATGCAGGCCTTCCCTGAACTTCTCAGGTTAGTGTATGGCCTTTTTTTTTCATCCATACCCTTTACACTTATACACTCCTCCTGTTCTCCCTGCTTTCCCTCTGGTAACCACTAAATGTTTGTCTGTGTCCATGAGTTTTTGTTTTATCTTGTTCATTTGTTACTTTCAGCTTTACATCCTACATATGAGTAAAATATATCATTCCTAACTTTTCTGTCTGACTTATTTCACTTAGCATGATAATCTCAAGATCCATCCATGAAGACAACCATATTCTCGATTCATCATTAGAACCTGATATTTTAAGCATTTATTACACATCTGACCATATGTGTAATAAAGAATTTGGCTGACCTTTGTTTTGAGTTCCTGGGAGACAACCTTTAAACTTCTGGAATTTCCAGAATTGGAGTTTCTTTGTCATTCATGGTAGTCCCTTGGGACCACACCTCACCATTTATGCTAATAAGGTGACTCCAGGGTGGGGCTGGTCATGTCAGAAAGACCAACCATGAAATTAGAGGATTGGGATTTTAAACCACCTGATATCAGTCCAGCCTCTGGAGAAGGGACTAGGACTGGAGATTGAGCCACCTGGGCAATGATGCAGTCAATCATCCTACATAGTGAAACCCCAGTAAAAACTATGGACATTGAAGTGCAGGTGTACTTACCTGGTTAACAATATTCTGTCTTTATCATCACACACTGATGAGCTGGGGGCATAACACATCCCAAATTCACAAGCTCTCATTTGGAACCCTCCCAGATCTCTCCCTGTGTCTCTCTTTGGCTGGTTCTGATTTGTATCTTTTCATGATAATAAAAGTGTAATTGTAAATATAGACTTTCCTGTGAGCTGTTCTAATGAGTTATCAAACCTGAGAGTATCTGTGGAAACTCCTGAAATATCCAGCTTGTCAAAAGTTAGGGTGACTTTGGGAAACTTTGAACTTGTGTCTAACATGTGAAGTCAGGGCAGTCTCATGGAGGATGGTGCCTTTAACCTCAAGTTTGGCCAAATTCTGGATGTCATTGTACTTTGTTATCTAATATAGTCATTTTTACTAACTTTTAGTTATGTTTTTGGTAAACAGTTAAGCATTTGGTATTAACATATAATGAGAAATATTCAAATAATGAGAAATTTGTTTCTGGTTAACATTTTCATGCAAACATTTAAATTATAGGTATAGATTATCACTAAGTAGCTTGTATTTTGAGAAGTGTATAAATGTATATATTTAATGATATTCATCACAGACTCTTCTAAGATCTAAATTTTGGAAACAATCTACAGGTCCACTCACGGGGGTGCAGACAAGTGGACGGCTTTTGAGTAAATGCAAATAGGGAGTATATACCAGCTCATCTCTAGAGGATTCTAAACATAAAGGTATATTTGACAAAAACTATAGAAAAAATGTGGTTTAGAAAGTCTTAGTGTCCTGCCAAAAGAAGAACACTTTTTCCTCTCCATCTACCTCCCTGTCTACCCTAATTCTCCCAGAAGAGAAAATGCTAATCCAATAGATCGAGTCATTGATTAAGTAACATTTCTTGGTTTTAAGAGGAAGTTTCAGGAATTTTCCACTCAAATGATTAACTTTGTAATCAGCTCTTTGTTCTGCTTCTATAAACATCCTTGCTGCATAGGCCAAATGGCAAGGTGGTCTCAAGATCAACAGAAGATTCACCCACCTATTTGGAATGTTTTGTCTAGATAAAGATGTATTGCTTTAATGCTTAAACAAATGTATCCCCTTTTGTGTGTTTGCAGATAAGCTCTATAAGAGAAAAATTTTCCCTGAGCTCCGGGCCCAGATTTTCAGAGTACTAGCTCTTCTGGGACTGCTGGTGTAATAAATCTGAGTTTCTCTAACCCTCTGGGTGCTGCTTGATTTCTTACAGGTCTTAGTCTTTGCAATTTTTCTGCAGCATTTCGGCAGGGTCACTGAGCAGTTAAAGGTTCTATATTCATGAGAGATCGACCTGTTAGAACTGTCTTAAAGAAGGCCCAGCTAGCTTTTTGCATGTGTTCTCATTCTCTCTCTCTCTCTCTCTCTCTCTCTCTCTCTCTCTCTCTCTCTCTCTCTCCCCTTCTCTCATTATATATATACACACATACATGAGCTCTTTGTTTACTCCATCAGTGAGCCAAACCAAGCCTAGGTGTTCTTAAGAATCAGTCATTTCTTCACTTTCTCTTTCTCTCTCCAATCTGAGCATACTCATCATTGCAGTTGGCAGAGTTCTAAGAATAACCCTTAATTATCCTTGTTCTTGCTGATGGAAACCAAATATGATGAAATATCATTCCTGTGATTACAATAAGTAATATGGCCAAAAAGAGATTATCTAAGTAGACCTTATCTAATCACATGAGCCCTTTAAAGTAGAGAGTTTTCTCAGGCTAGTTGTAGAAGGGGAAGTCAGAGAGATTTGAATGCACTGATATAGGCTTGGAAATGAAAGAGACCATGTGTGAGGACCAGAGAGTGGCTTCCAGAGCTGAAAATGACCCCAAGTCAACATCTAGCATGGAAATGGAAACATAAGCCCTACAGCCACATAGGCCTGAATTCTTCCAATGAATTGAATGAGACTGTGAGTGGATTTTCTCCCAGGGCTTCCACACAAGAGCCCAACCTGTCCAAAACCTATATTTTAGCCTTTGCAATCCTAAGCAGAGAACCCTTTTGAGACCAGCCAGACTTCTGCCTTACAGAACAATGATTTAATAAATGAGTATAGTTTTAAACTTCTAACATTTGTGCTATTGGGTTACACAACAATAGAAGACTAATATAATGATCTTACCATCCAAAGAGCATAAGCTAATGAGATTCCAATGAACCTCTGTTTTCTCAACTATAAAACAGGGACAATAATGTCAGATGTGTTTCTTGTATGGTTTAACTTAGGTAATGAATGTGAGGAAATTGTGTAGATTGCTAAGTACTAAAGGAAAATGTGAAGTATTTTTTTAACATTACTGTGCATGCACTTGAACTGGGTCCAGTTGGTTTCTGATTAAGTGTCGGCAATGTGGAGATTATAGTTGAGGTGAGAGACAAGAAGAAGGACATTGCCAGGTTAGAGGTCTTCATAATTTGTACCTGAGACTGCATTGCACTACACTATCAGCAGACAAGACTAATCCTGTTTTCATAATTCTTTCTTGTGTCCAAAGGCAAACAGTTCTAGGTATTTGGAATCAAATCACATCAGAGGGTTAGAGCATCTTCGGAAGTACATAGTTCTCAAATGTTTAATTGTCTTTTCCCCTCAAAAAAATGTGAAAGAAGATTGTCCTGTCCTCTGTGTTTTAATTATCTGTGTGTCAGAAACAGTCTTTCACTGCCAAGTTCTCTCCTGTTGGCATTATTGCCACAATATCCCCTTTCCTCCAAATCTTCTTGTATCTTGATCCTAGTCTTCCTGGATTTCATGGCAATTGGTTACTCTTTCTCCTTACCTTTGGATGTCGAGGGATAGTCCCATTTAACTCATGACTTTGGTGATTTTTATCTCACACTTTTTACATTATCTAAAACATATCCACAGACATGTTTCAATCAGCTATTATCTAAAGCATCCGCAGACATATTTCAATCATAATAGCAAAAGAAGTAGCACTGTTAGGATTAGGCTCTTAGGACAAACAAAATCCAACCCCTTCATGTTTTGTCAAGTAGATTTTTTTCCAAAAAGGAAAAAATAGGATTCTACTATTCCTTTAGTATAGGTATTAGTTTGTTACTTTATCTTCTCCTACATAAGAACGTAAGGGTCTCAAAGTCAGGGACCGGGTAATATTTATTTCTGCATCTCCTGTAATTCTTGGCACAGTGTCTCACTCAATAGATTTTTATTCAACTCAGCTTTTAAAACAATGAAAATGACCAAAGGGCCTAGAATAACCAAGCTGGCAAAAATCTAGTAATATGTATATTTAAAAGAATGAGTTGGTTGGACAGTTTGGGCTGCAAGTAACAGAAAATACAACTTACATTTGTTTAAATAATTTTGAAAATGTATCTCACATAATAAGAAGACTGGAAGTAGCTAGTTCAAGGTTATGCAATTCAATAGCCCAGCAATATCATCAAGGACTCAGATTCTTTGCTTATTTTTGTTTGTTATCCTCAAAGTGTCATCTACTACCCTTGTGGTTACAGGGTAGCTACACATGATAATGTCTAAAGGCTGAAATAGAGGATATCTCTTCTTTCTGTCCTTTTTTTAAGACTATGAAAAACCAGATCAAAGTTCACAGCTGAGTCCTCCTTGTGTCTCTTTAGCCAGAATTATGTTTTAGGATTTCTTTCTGGCCATGATCTAGTAACAGATACTAGATTTAATCTCCCACATCAAACAACTACAAAATTGGTAAAATATGTAAAACAACAGTTTTCAAGCATTGGACAACAGGCAGTGCAGAACTGGAATCCATGACAGAAGGGAAATAAATGAGGTGAACCCTATTCATGCTCAAAATTACTGCCTAGAGATAGTTTCCAGGATCTAGCATGAAGAGAACAATCAAGACTAAGTCTGGTGGCCTTGCTGACTTGAGGAGCTTGAGATTGGAGTATAGAAACCAGGCCTGCCAGATTTTGTGTGGTAGAGTATTGGAGAGAAAGAGGCAAGGATACCCTGATACTACAATCATAAAAATTCATTACAATAAAAGGACACTACCAACTGATGTCCTTCAAAAACATAGATTACAAACTCCTCAGCAAAATTTCAGAAAATTAAATCCAGTAATACATTAAGTGTAATACATTATGACTATGTGGCATTTCTCCAAGGAATGCAAGGTCAGTTTAATGTGTTGGGAGACTAAAGAAAATCCATATGACTACCTCGAAAGATACAGTGAAAGTATTCGGAAATAATCAACATCTAACTACGAGGAAAAGGGAACTTTTTCAACCTGATAAAGTACTACTACAAAAAACCTACAACTAACACTTAATGGTGAAATACTCAATGCTTTCCCTATCTGATTGGGAAGAAGACAGCGATGTCCATTTTTACCACTTCTATTCAACATTGCCCTAGAGTTTCTAGCCTGGGTAATAAGGCAAGAAAAAGAAAGAAAAGTTTTAAGATAGAAATGAAAAATTAAAATGATCTTTCTATAAAGATTACATGATTGTTTATGAAGAAAATCCTGTGGAATCACAAAAAAGCTATTAGAACTGATAGTGAACTTAACAAGGTCACAAGGTTAATATACAAAAAACAATTGTATTTCTAAAACTAGTAATAAAGAGTTTGAAATTTTAAAAAAATACCATTAACAATAGCATTGAAAAATCATGACATAGTAAAAGAGAAATTTAACACAAAATAGTATGTGCAAAATCTGTGCACTAAAACTACAAAACAGTGCTCAGAGAAATTACAGAAGATCTTTGTAAATGGAGAGATATGGAGCATTTTATGGATTGGAAGACTTTATTAATGTCAATTCTCCTACCATTGATCTATAGACGACTTCATTCCCAATTAAAATCTTTGTAGGCTTTTTGTATGTGTGTGATAATTGACCAAAATGTTCTAAAACATATGTGGAAATGCAAAGGTCTTAGAATAACCAAAACAAATTTGAAAGTTGAGAATAAATTCTCAGCGTGTATTTTGATTGCAGTACTTAATAAAAAGTTGTAATAGTCAAGACAGTGTAGTGTTTGTATAGGGTAGAGATACAGGCCAATGGAACAAGATAAAAATCTACACATAGGCTCATAAGTATATGGTCAACTGATTTTTGAAAAAAGGTTCCAAGGTAATTCAACAGGGAAAGAATATTCTATTCAACAAACAATTAAATATACATGTTTTCCAAAAATGCATCTCTACTCTTACCTCATAAAACACAAAAAGTGTAACTTGAACTAGATTATAGAACTGAATTTAGGAAATATAACTATAAAACTCTTAGAACAAAAGACAACTTTGTGACCTTAGGTTAGGTATGATATCTTGGATAGGACACAATTTCAAACTATAAAAGAAAAAAAATAACAATATGAACTTTGTCAAAAGTTAAAACTTTGCTCTTCAAAAGTAATGATAATGGTGAAACTATTTTTTATCATACAATAATGATGGATACCTGACATTATGCATTTTCAAACTCACAGAATTGTATAACACAAAGAGTGAATCTCACTATTGCAAATTAAAAATAATTATTTAGCAAATTAGGGGATTCCAGGAAAGAATACAGACTGAAGAAAATCAAATGTGTAATAAGTATGAAACAACCTCACTGAGGGGGTGGGGAGAAAAAGATGTTCACCTAAGTAACTTTGGAAATGAATGTAGTCTGTAAAACTAAAGGCAAAAGGAACTGCACTCAATCTTTGTTTAACAAAGTTATTTCCCATGGAAGAAGCAGTTAACAATTCTGATACAGACATATGTTCTGATATATGTATACTGGAACTGGACAATTAAGTAAAGGAGTGGCAAATGGTAGGTGTCTCTTTGATCCTCTCCCCCAAACCCATAACCGTAATCTAAATATGAGAAAAGCATCAGACAGATTCCAGTAGAAAGACATCCTACAAATTTCTAACCAGTCCTCCTTAAATCAAAAACAAAGAAAGCCTGAGAAACTTTCACAGTCCGAGGAGAAATAATAACTAAATATAATGTGATATACTGGATGAGATCTTAGAAAGGAAAAGGGGCATAAAATAAAAATTAGAGAAATCTGAATAAGGTATGGACTTCAGTTAATAGTAATGTATTAATATTGGTTAATTAATTGCAAAAAATACTCCATCTAATGTAAGATGTTAATAGCAGGGGAAACTTTGTGGGGGGAGGGGCTAAAATGGAAACACTGTACTATCGCTCACTTTTTCTGTAAATCTAAAAGTATTCTAAAAAATCTTTTAGTTTAAAAAGTCACTCTTACAAAAACAAGAAGACAAGCATATGCTGTTAGCAAATATTTTAATAACATATCTAATAAAGAATTTATATCTAGAATATATAAAGGACTTTTACGACTCAAGATTAAGAAAAAAACAACTGAATTTTTAAAAAATAGGCAAAAGATTTGAACAGACACTTCACCAAAGAAGATATACGAATGGCAAACAAGCACATGAAAAGATGCTCAATATCATATCATATTATTTGTTATCATTGGTAAATGCAAATTAAACTACACTGAGATGCCACTACTAGAATCACTGGTATGAGAAAGAGCGGCAACTGGAGGATGTGGGGCAACTGGAAATCTTGGAAAGCTTATATATTTTTGATGGGAATCCCACTTTGAAAAAGCACTTCTGCAGCTCCTTAAAGAGTTCATACATACTTACCTGATGACTCAGCAATCCTATCCCTCGGTATTTACTCAAGAAAAATGATAACACATGTCCATACAAAGATTTGTACTTGAATGTCCACAACAGCTTTATGTGTATAAGCCAAAATCTAAGTTATCCAAATCGATAAGTAAATTGTGATAAAGCCACGTACGATGCAAAGCTATCCAGCTATGAAAGGAACAGACTGCTGAATCATACAGCATGGATGAATTGCAAACACATTATGCTAAGTGAAAGAGGATAAGCTCAAAGACTACATGCTGTTTAATTCTATTTAAGTCACAATTTAGAAAAACCTAACCTATAGTGACTAAAGAAGAACAGTTTTTTCTGGAAGGTAGGGGAAGTAACTGACTACAAAAAGACAGGAGGAAGCTTTTTGGGGGTGAGAAAAATGTTTTATATCATAAATGTTGCAGTGTTTACATAACAGTTTACCTTTGTCAATCTTACCAAATTGTACACTTAAAATTGGTGGATTTTATTACATATATAAATATACCTCAATAATGCTGATTAAGAAAAAGAACCATGTCACCAGTCTGTATCTAAGCCAATCTCTGGCAACAGAGTACACTTTCCCTGATCCATCTGAACTTATCCACTTCACTCCCTTGGGTAGCAAAGGGCCTGCCTTGCCTGGAGCACAAACCATCTTAAACCTGTATAAACTGGGGGTTTGTTAGCAAGAAGGAAAGTGGTGTTATAACAGGCAGTGTCTTCTACCCAGGATCTTATTTACAGATTTCAATGAACACTAATTTCCTTACTAAAAGTAATCACATATAATCTTCATCTTGTAATTAAAATTTGGCCTTTCATGAATAGTAATTGCCTATGGAACCATTCCTGATAACCAAAACTGTGTAGAATGTTACTGAAAACCAGCAATTCAATTAAGACACAGATCAAGCACATCTGAAGAAGGGCCAGGGCAGGGCCCAGTGGTAGAGGCCTCACAGCATCCTTGGTTCACTTTTCCTTGTCCTATAGCGGAACAATAAATTTTTCCAGCTGCTTGGAACGTCTGCTACCGTAGAAAGTTGCCCTGAAATTTACGATTAATGTCCATAAATTTACGATTAATGCTTACTGATCACAATCCCTCTGGTTTAGCATTCTTTCCAGACTACTCCCTCCCATCTTTGCTCCTGGGTTTCTAATGCCACCAAGGACCATGTTGCCAGAGGAACGGCTCTGTGAAGCATGATGAATCCCCGGAACCGTCACGCAGCTCTGGAGTAACGCCCAGATTTTTCCTTAAAAACCCCAAGCAGGGCTGAGAAAGAAAGGCAGTTTTGAAGTTTAACCTGCTGGCTTCTCATATCGCTGGTGCTCTGACAATAAACGCTTATTTTAAATATGCCAACTCCTGTGTCCGTCTGTTGGCTGAGCAGCGCAGGCAGCACCAGCTCTGGACTCGATTGCCCTCCGGTTTCAAATGCTCCAGCTCAATGAGCTGGCAGTTTAGAAAGAAGTAGATTAAGCACTGCCTTTAACAGTTGTGACATTGTGACCTGCACATGTGGTAAATGACCTTCTTTAAACTTCTCTTTTCCTTTCTTTCATATGGGTTATTTTGTTTTCAATCCTTGGCTGCTTAGCTTGTCCTTCTGGTTTTGAAGGAAGGGCATTTTTGGCCCCTCAGAGAGGAAAGACATATGCTGCTTTACTCTTGAAATCTGTTTATTTTCCCCCTCTACATATGTTTTGCTTCCTTCTCTGATGCCTGTGCTGAAATATAGGAAGTCTGCCCTGCACATACAGCTCTTATTAAAATTGGCCTAGGCTGGTCTCTGCTTCTATCTAGATTTCGAACCTTAGCCTTTTTCTGTGTGAGTCACAGAACTATGCATAACTTATGTTCTCTACTCCTGATGCATTTCTGTAGTTGTGAGAGAATTCAGGCATAAATTGACAGAGATCTGATACAGGCTCAATTGAAACATCTGATATTTAAGTAAGACAATCTAGTAGAAAAATAATCAGTGCATTCTTCTAGATTATTTAGGTCCTAAATATCTTAGGAATGTAGGTAATCAAAAAACAAACAAACCTGGCCTTATTATCTCAATAGTCCCTTTTCTTCCTAAAAGCCCTCCCTGAGTTACAGATGTGAAGCTGTGCCCTGGGCACTCAAGAAGGTTAACAGAAGAATCTGTTTGATAGCACTGTCTCTTAGAAGCCTGTAACTGAAAATATTGTCCATTATGTTGATAATTCACAAATAATGAATTCATTTTTGGATTTATTTACATCTAAATGTTCATCCTGTGATTTCTTTTATTAGAGGATGAAAACTATGTAGCCATTGGTGCTTTCATTTTTGATAGGAAACCTAAAAGCCAAACCTTCTGAGTAATTGTGATGAGACTTAGATACTGATTAACAGCTGAAATATTTGGTTTTTCAAATGGTCCCAGTCAGAGTCCCTGTGCATGCTCAGCTATGGAGACCCAGGCCCTCAGTTCACGTCTGTTATTTAAGGTCTTTCTTGTCCCCAGAGAAGTTCTCATTCCACACTTTAAATTGGTAATGAGTTGTCCCAGGACAGACTTAAAGAATGTCTGGAGAAGAAGGAAAAAAATCTCCCAATCCTAACAAGGAATAGTGTTTCTTGGATTGGGGCAGGAGAGACCTCAGGAGAGCTCCCAAGTTGCTCTAATAATAAGCTTCCCTGTTTGCAGCATCCTCCATCTGCACAACTACCTTTTGAAGAGTGATGTTGACTGCTTTTGATCCTAGCTTGGCTTGCTGTTGCTCACTCCTGACTTGGCCTCACTATCCATCTCTTTCTCCTTGGCTCTCTACTTCACTTTCTACACTCTCATCTAGGATGCCTATACCTGTTTTCTTGTTCTAATCTGTCTGCCCACCATGTCTTAGATTAGTCCGCAATAATTTCTCTGTGGTTGTCATTAGCACTATTTCTCCAACAGTTTCTATTCTCCACTTACTGGCACACGATAAGGTTCCACTGAGGTTAAGTATGGCCAGGTGATTTGCCTTGGCCAATAAAATGTAAATGGGAACTTTAAGAGAGCATGTAATTTACTTCTTTTGCTGCCTCAGTGATAACGGAAACATGTATTAAAATGAAATCTCCATCAGCTAGGACCCCTGAGTTATAGAGTAAAAGAGCTCGCTGCTAACCCACAATGATCAAGAAAGATATCTTTGCTATTTTAATTTTCTGAGGTTTAGGAGTTGTTTGTTACTGCAATATAGCCTGACATATCCTGACAAAATGTTCTCTCTTGTGTTTGTCTTTCAGTGTTTGTTTTGCAGTATTGTACGGTCTTTCCACACTCTGAATTTCATTGGAGCTCTCAGGATTTGGTTTGCATTCCTTTTTCATTTTGTGCCTTATTATCCATTATTATTCTATTGACTTCGTAGTTCCTGTCCTCCTTACCTTTAGAACTTTTATTCTTTATATTAGCATCCAACAGGATCATATCCTGGAACTCATTATAAGGTATCTACACCAAGACTAAAATTCCTAAATTAAACTTTCTTCCAAATTCTAAACTCTTGAACCTTCTGCCTGTATTCATCTTGGTTAAGCTACATAGGCGTTTTGTGCCTGTTTCCTCATTGAAAAATAAAGCTAACAAGCATACCTATCTCATCAGGTTGTTGTGGGAATTAAATGAGATGATCCACAAAAGCCTTTAGAGCAGTTCCTGGCACATTGCAAACGCCAATAGCCATTAGCTCTAATAATTGTTGTCATTGTGATATGTTGTTGACAACTGCTCTCTACTACATACACTAGATTTGTTCTCCATTCCTGTTATTTTGGATATTTTGTTCTAATTCTAACTTTGTTCTAATTTCCAATTTGCTGAATCTGTTAGCATCTTTGACAATGGTGGCCTCTGTGCTTTAGCTTCATGCCTTCTAGCTGTGGCTTCCCCTAGATCGCCTAATTCTTTAACCTGGAGTTGACAGCAGACATAATGAATAAGCCCAGGGAAGACCAGCAAGAAAAGCAAACAGGTAGGCCAGCCCAAACTGCCAACCCATAGAATCGCCTTGAGAAAAATAAATGATTTTTGTTCTAAGCCGTTAAGTTTGGGGGTGATTTGTGACATAGCAAAAACTAACTGATATACTTCATAGCTGTGTGACTTTGAGCAAGCTGGTTAACCAATTCGAACCTCCATTGTTTTACTCATAAAATGAAAATAATGTTTATCTTGCATGTGAGGATAGAGCAGTTGACAAGGAGTGCTCAGTGAGTGTCACTTACCTTCTCTGTAACTTCCTGCGTACTCACCATAACCATCCTTTGTCCTTTCTCCTTTCCCAAATTTCCATACTATAATGTTTACCTTCAACGGATTGATTTTGCACCTTCTTTTTATGGACGTTTTCTACCACCTGCCAGGAGCTCTCTTCCCTTGTCTTGTTTTCACCTGAGCTCCTCTTGACTTCTCTCTGAATAGTTCCATTTTGTGAGCTCATTCATGTCCGTGGCAGTGTGATCATGCAGAGAAGACTGAACTCTCCGTGTGTCTTGAATTCCTACCTGTTTTTCTAACATCTCCATTTGACTATCTGGTAACATCTGAACTACAACAATCAACTGTATGCATTATTTCCTCTCCGTTGGCTCACTTTCCCCTCTAATCTATTTTTTTATTCTCAAAAAGAAAAATTTAAATCCTCAATTTCCTTTATCATCTGTATCCAATTAGTTACTAAGTCTTGTTTCTTCTTTTGAACTCCTAATTTATTCTCTTTATTCTCCACTGCCACTGCCTCCCCTCTCTTCTACATCCTCCTCATTTCCACCCATCACTATCCTAGTCACCCACCTTCCATTTCTCTTGATTCCACTCTTTCTATTTACTGCCAGTAGATAGATTTCCCTTAGAAAGACTTTGGCCTTGTTGTGGCTCTGCTTAAGACTGTAATAATTTCATATCACTTCTGCTTCAAGCTCTGATTCCATACCTGATTTCTTCCTACAAGTCATGGCCTCATTGCAGTATCTAAACCAGTTTTTCACTTCTCAATAAGTTATTCCCTCCCTTGTTCTTAGCCCAGTATCTCCATAAGCAGATGTTGAGGGGAAAAAATAAAATGCTGATGCTTTATTTGATAAGTGACATTCACAGCAACAGAGAAGAGCAGAATGCAGAGAAGAAAGGAGAGATGGGAAGCTACACAGAGGGAGGTGTTAGATGCTGGTTCTGCTTCAGGATGAGCTAGAAGGAACTCATGCGGGGCTTGGCAAGGGGATCTGCACACTGGACTCCTCCAGCCAGGCTGCAAGAAGACCCAGGGCCTTTAAACAGAGAGAAATAGGAGGAATTTCTCAGTCTGGCTCCCTTTATCTTCTAGTTCTCACAGATCAACATTTCTCCCAGGGCCGTAAACTGCCCCTGACTTCATCATCTGTTCTCTTCAGTAGCTGCTTCAGGTGCCAGATCTTACACAGTGTGGCATGGTGTTTCAGCTAAGGCCAAAACTATAAGGAGATGAATCTCCAGCAACTGTCAGAAGATGCCAGAGCAGAGGGCCCAACAGCTCAGATAGGAGCCTAGATTGGCACTGAAGGAACCTGAGGAGGCTCTTGAGCTTGTGTCTTATACAATCTGCATGTGGCTCCCAAACATATCCCATTTTGTCTTTGTTTCCTTACTTAGGCTATTTCTCACAAACTTTTATTTTTATTTTTTCCTGTCTTCCATGTCATACTGATTCTTCAGTGACTGTTCAAGTCTCACTCTCTCCATAAAGTTCTTTCTGAATATCAGTATAAGACATTAGTTATTTTGGTTGTTGTCTTTTCTTCTTTGCATTCTGTTTTCTCCTTGGAGTTATGTCTTCTTATCGTGTAAAATCTCTTTCTTACTCCCAGTTCCTATCATGAGAGAAAAGGGTCAATGCCTCTTCGACCCCTACCTTGGGCACGTGATTTAAGCTCAGCTGATCAATTACTAGATCCCTAAGCTTTGGACCTTGAGCTAGCGCAACGAAGGTGAAGTGAATAACTGAAGGTTAGATTCTCACTGTGCTCTAGTCGCTTCAGCTGTATTGTTTTGGTGGTGATCTTGTCCATGGTCCTGTTGCCTACCATTTTAACTCTCTCGATACCTATGTGTTCTCCAAACCCTGTCCTCCGGAATCCTATGGATTCCTGCCCTCTGATATCTCTCCAATTAATTTGTCTTTTTTAAAGGTGATCAGTTCGCTTGCAGTTGCTTCAACTGAGAACTGTGTTTATATGTAGTAGCTTATGTTACCTTCTGCCCCTTTGAGATGTTCACAGTAGCACTCTGAGATAATGCTTAGAGCATAGCACATACACAAGAACTGCAACAACATTATTACATATTGTTGAATGCAACATTATTGACATATTCAACAAATATTTGTCAAGTTTCAGACACTGTGGGAAGTGTTAAGACAAAATAAAATGAAAAGGTGGCATGAGTTCTTTATTTAGTATGAAAAATGTGTTAATAAAATCGGTAGATGATTACAGTGGAGATAGTATTATAAAGTACGTTGGTGGCACAAAGGAGTAAGCAGTCTGCAAGTACTAGAACAATCACAGGAGGCTACTTAGAGGAAGAGATGTTTGAGTTGGGTCTTGAAGTATTACCAGGAATTCAAAAGGTGGAAAACAGAGAGGACTGGCATCCTTGCCAGAGGGAAATGTGGCTGAGCTCCAAAAGGATGGAGTTGCTCAGTGGAAAGTTAACAGTTTACTGCAGGCTGTGTGATTGCCAGGCAATTCTAAAGGCCAACTTTAGTGATTGTGGACATGAGCTAAAGAGGGGTCAGCATGGTTCTCCAAACTCATTCAGCTGCCATGATACAGTCCTGGGACAAGTGGAGTTGGAGATTTAAACAGAATGAGTGAGACAACAGATATAAAGTACACTTTCAAGTTTCAATACATGGCAGCTGCTATTATTACTGTCATTAGAGGTAGTAACTACTATTTCTACTAAAAGATATTGTTAATCAGATTTTACAGAGGAGGAACACTGTGGCTGAGAGAAGGTATTTGATCTGTCCAAGAGCCAAACAGCTAATATTTTCCAGAAAACAATTTTAATTTTAGGTCTTCTGACTTTCTAATTTCAAGTGTTGTCTTCCAGGATTAACTACTTCTTATATCCTGCAAAGGATCTATTGATGAAAAAACAGTGTCAATTCCTTCAATAAATATTATTTCTTAGTAATGTCATCTTCCTACAGTTTTGAATATTGCCTCTGCCACCAGACCATTGCCAGGTTTATAAGTTATTTGGCTGTAAGTTAACTTCTTGATGAAAGGTATGGAGAACATGTTATAAAATGATACGAGGTGGGATCTTGAGGCAAACATTGAAAAAAGAAGTGCTCAGAAAAATAAAAGCATGGAATATTGTAGAGTATTTATCTCTATCAGGAGTGTATAGGAGAATTAATAAATAACAGAAGGAAGCACCAATAACTGGTTAGTCGCATCTTCTCCAAAACAGGAACAATGGAAATAACCTAATGACAAAGATCTATATAAATGTCCATTTTTTTCTTTAATTGAGATACAGTTGACATATTATAAATGTCTATTTCTTACTTTTCTGATAATTGGTGTCCAGCTATAAATTTCTTGTATGCTGCTACTATTGCGAACTTTGATTTCAAAGTCTTACTTTACTGTTGAATATTTTTATTGTTACAGATACCCAGAAAGTGGGGACACCCTGCAGGGTCCAGGGGACAAATGTTGTTTACATGTCCTAATGAACAGCTGTCTTCCAGACTCTGCCGCAATTTGTTTTCCTCTTCCTCAATGAAAGAAAAAAGACACTCACCAGGTTACATAATGACCAATGCCCTGCCAAAATTTAAAAAAAAAAAAAAATGGGTTTTTAATTTAGCTGGTCATTATTTTATTCTAATCTTTATCTACTATTTGGCTTTCAGGAAGATGTTCTTTCCTAGTTTGCCTTTTTCCTCGAGGTCTCTTGTACTTCTTCCACATAAATAAATAGGTGAATGATAGTTGGTCTTTTCGCATGTGTTTCCCTGTCTTTTATAAGCATGTACTGACAAACTTGCTCATCTTCATTATAGTCTTACATTAACAGTCTTACAGTAGCTGTACAACATTGCTTCCTAATCCACGCATGATGATGATGATGATGGTGATGATGACGATGACGGTAATAGTAATCAAAGAAAATAATTATTTGATACTTGATGCCCGGCAATCTATATGCTAAGAATCTTGATTCTCACCTTTTTAGGTCTTCCATCTATCCCCATCTATCCCCAAGAAACTGAGGACAAAAAGATTAATAATTTTCCAAAGATCACTCAGTCAAGAAAACATGAGAGCTGGTATTTGGTCCCAGGCAGTCTGATTCCTGCATTATTTTACAGTTGGTTTTTCTTGTGTGAAATCTTTGTTAAATTCTATTTAAATGTATTTTTTAAGTTATGCTCTGTAAACTCAGACTTTTAATTTTAAAATACTAGATGCCCTTTAAGAAACCATTAAGCATCAGAAAGTAGATGCTACCTGACATTCTCTATAACCAGCAATGAAATGTATATCGATATAAAAAGTGTGTATTAGGACTCAGTTTCAAGTGATAAAAGCCCAACTCAAAATAGTTAAAGAAAGAGAATGTTTATTGGCACATTGATGTAAGAAAGTTTAAAAACCACAATGGTGGGTGCGAAGGCTTAGGTAAACTACCTAAGCAGGGTCTCAGACAATGACTGTGATTGGCCAAGCCACAGTGTGGCCTGGGTGGGGTGGGGTGGAATCAACTCATGTTTTGCAAATTGGGTTTTCTTGTAGTAACCATAGAGCCATGGGAAGGTAATTTGCAGAAAGCATATGGAGATGTGGTTAGAGAACCCCACAGATATCTTGTACAATGGAAAAGCTAAGAAAGTCCCTTAAGAAATATTGTCTAAGCAATGCCCAAGATAAAGGCGTAAATAGAATGGTGAAAAATGTTCCTATTCGATAGGGCAGTTCTGGGCCAGGCAAGGCATGTTAGGTTCCTGACACTGGTCAGAACTTGACTCATGTTGTTCTGTCCTCTTGTACACAAATAGTAGCAACAGGGTTTTGAAGAGCAAAAATTTCTCTGACTTTTAAGCAGATATAAGACAGAATGTTTGCAGCAAAAAATGCCATGGGTAACCAAAAAAGAATAATCTTGTGAGAAATATTGAAATGAGGACATAATATGTGAATCAAAATTAATTCAAAGTAAAGAAATTCAGAATGAGTTAGAAAGAAGTGTTCTGCGGAGGCCTGGAACACACTCAGGGTAAGATTCAGCATCGAGATGGTGTTTATCTTATTTTCTCTTGAACTTGACTTTTGTGGAGTAGCTATTTCATTAATTAAGCCTAGCCTTATTAAGTTTCTATTTTTAATTTCAAAATAATCTAGTGGAAAGCCATGAGAGTTTCCTTGTGTTAACTGCACAGAAGAGGGCCTTGTTATTCAGGTTCTAGGATACATTAGGGATAGACCAGGCTGCCTTTATAAAGGACTCCAAAAAACAATGGTTTAACTTAAGTAACTTTATTTCTTTCTTCCAAATGCAGGCAGGCAACAAGGCACTTCTGTTTCATGAAGTTATTCACTTTTCTCCTGTCTCATTGCTTCAATATCCTCTAGGATTCGTCCATGCCTATGGCATTAAAGCTGCATGATGGAACCACATGTAAGGTTTAGCTGGTGAAAAGAGGACAGGTCTAGCATGTACGAAGAGGAGCCTTCATCAGTTAGAGGAAGCCTGAAGTTGTACACTTCACCTCCACTCACATCCTGTTGGCCTGAACCTAGTCAGAGTATGTTATGGACTGAATGTTTGCATCCTCTCAAAAACCATATATTGAAGCCCTAACCCTCAAGTGTGGCTATTTTTGAAGTTGGAGCCTCTAAGGAAGGATTAAGATTAAATGAGGTCATAAGGGTGAGGCCCTAACCTGATAGGATTAGTGTCTTTATAAGAACAAATACCAGAGCACATTCTCCCCACATCTCCCCCATCCCCTGAGCATACACACACAGGAAAGGCCACATAAGGACACAGTGGGAAGGAGTCTGTCTGCAAGCCAGGACGAGAGATCTCATCAGGAACCAAATAGGCCAGAATTTTGATTTTAGACTTCCAATCTCCCAAAACGTGAGAAAATAAATTTCTTTTGCTTAAGCCACCCAATCTGTAGTATTTTGTTATAGTAGCCAGGGCAGATTAATACAGATGCATGTCTAGCTGTAAGGGGAGCTAGCAATGCAGTTTCCACTTGAGTGGAAGAAAAGAAGCCTAGATTTCTGGAGGCAACTAGCCATCTGTCACCTAAGGCTATAAACAAAATCCTATCACTTTATAGCTGCTTTGCTCTATTGTTTACAGAGTTCATAGCACACAAATCCTTGCATAAGACCAAAGCATATAATCTTCATAGTCCCTCAGAATAGCAATCCTGTACCTCCTCAGGTCCCAGGTTCTCCTTTACCACTGTGCTCTGAGACCTTCTATTCTTCTTCCTCTTCTCCCTCATAATTCACATAGTTTCTTCGATTTCTTCCTTTTTCTGACCTTTCTTTATAACGGACACAAATGAAATCTTCGGTATCTGCTCAGATTTCAATATAATGTCTCTTTATCCCCACCCCACGCCCAATATCATCTCCACTTGATTTCTGGGAGATAATCTTTATC
This sequence comes from Pteropus alecto, assembly GCF_000325575.1. Classification (NCBI taxonomy): domain Eukaryota; kingdom Metazoa; phylum Chordata; class Mammalia; order Chiroptera; family Pteropodidae; genus Pteropus; species Pteropus alecto. Next base: position 30,938,757 of record NW_006442107.1, on the reverse strand, counting down.
TAATGTATAAGTCCTCTATTGCTGCTATAACAAATTACCATGCATTTAGTGGCTTCAAACAACACAAATCTATTATCTTATAGTTCCAGAGGTCTGAAGTCCAAATGGACTTTTACTTGGCTAAAATCTAGGTATCCTCAGAGCTGGTTCTTCCTGGAGGATCTTGGGGAGGATCTGTTTCCTCTCCTTTCCAGCATCTAGAAGCTGCTGTATTCCTTGACTCATGGTCCCCTTCCCATCTTTAAGCCAGCAATGGCATGTTGAGTCCCTCTCACACCAAATCCCTCTTACTCTCCTGTCTCCTTCCTTCACTTAAAGGTACTCTGGGATCACACTGGACCTACCCAGATAGTTCAGGAAAATCACCTCATTGCAAGATTCTTATTTATACAGAAAAATGCACGGATCCTAAATGTATATAATTGATTGAATTTTGATAAATGTTTACACTTATCCAACCAACACCCCATTCAGGATACAGAACATTTCCATTACCCAGGGTCCCTTTTGCCCCCTTCCAGTCATTCTTCACTCTCTCCACAGGCAACCACTGTTTCCTTTTGATTAGTTTTACATGTTGCTAAACTTGATATAAATGGAATTATACAATATTCTTCTGTGTCTGGCTCTTTTCACTTAACATAATGTTTTTGAAATTCATTCATGTTTTCATGTGAGTCAATGGTTCATTCTGTTTTATTGCCAAGTAATATTCAACATTATAAAATAGACCACAGTTTTTAAATCCATTCTCCTGCTGATGGACACATGGCTTGGTTCCAGTTTGAGACTATGAATGAAATACACACACACACAAAGTTATAAAAAATTCTTATTTAATCACATCTGCAAAGTCCATTTTGTCATGTAACATTACATATTCTAAGGTTTTAGCCATTAGGATGTACACATCTTTGGGATGCCATTATTCTGCCTACCACCCCTAATTTGCCTCCTCTCTCTCCTTCTCCTACTGCCCCTTACTGTTGCCTAAGACTTATTCTTTGACTAATCACCTTATTCCTTGCCATGGAACCTTAACGAGCTTAGCCTACACTCAGCCTCTTTAGCTTCGTCCTGGATCACATTTTGACACCGTAACCCAATTTTAGTACTGACCTCTCACCTCTTTCTTTGGTAAACAAACCCTCAGCTTCATACTCCAGGCCTAATACCGAGATCCTGGTGTGAGGCTCCTTTGCTCAAGTTCCTGTCTGGAATTTCAAGTCCGTTAGAACTCAAGGACAGCCTTACTTGCACCAAGCCTCCAGAAAGCACTCCTGCCTCATACTCTGGGCATCATGGCTGGATCTCTGCTATGTAGGTGTCAGGCCATGCAGGAAAGACACTTGCCAGGCTGTGCTTCCTCTTCTTGCCTGTGACCAACCTTCTCCGAGGCTAGCTTCTCCAGCCTACCCAACCACCAATTACCAGACCTAGATTGCCTTCCATGCAGGAGCCGATCAAATTTTGTTGCACATTAGGATTACTTAGACAGCCTTAAAATATCTCTGTCCAGGCTGCACCTCATACCAACTAAATCAGAATCTCTGAGTCTGAGTTCATTATAGACCAGTACCAGTTTTTTTAAAACTCCTCCATCAATTCTAATTTGTAGGCAAGATTAAGGGCAAGTGAACCTGTGATTTATTACTTACATGGTGCTCTGCCTTCCAGAAGCACCAAGCATCTCCCAGGAGCTCGTCAGAAAAGCAAAATCTCAGGTCTCCAACCCCAGACCTACTACATTAAAATCTGCATTTTATCAAGATGTCCCAAGTGGTTTTGAAAAGCCCTGATCTAGCCCTTCCAACACTGAGCTTTCATTCTGAAAATGTTTATGATAGAGCTTGTTTTTATCTTTTAATTAAAAAATATAGTATTAAATTTTTTTTGAAATAATAATTCATCTTTGAATGTTTAACATGTGCTAGGTGGAGTGCCCAATAAATACTTGGTCCCCCATTCTCTATCTCAGAAACCTATTGTTTCCTTTATAGAACTTATTAAATTTATCATTTTTTTGTTTATTTTTTTCTGCCTTAACTTCCAGGCTGAATGTTCCACACAGGTGGAAACCATAATATGTCTGTGTCAGTTAATGGTAAATCCTTAGCACTTGGCACTTATGAGCGACTCAAAAAATGTTTGTTGAAACAACGATGTCGGCACTATTATCATCTCTATTTTACAGGTGAGAATTTGCCCAAGATGTCACTTCTAATAAGTGAGGGGGAAGAATACCTGCCATCGCTGAGCCCAGCCCGAGTTCTTTATCACTACCTGTAGCACTCGCACCACCACTTGCCCTCTTATCCGCTGAACGCAGCTGGTTTTCCGTGTGCTGCCTTCTAGTTTCTTGTTTGCACATGTGCATATTTTGTATAATTACAATTGGAATGCCCATATTATTTGAAATTTTGCTTTTCTCACCTAACATGTCACAGTGTTTTTTGCACATTTTAAAATTCTCATATTTTAAAAATGGCTACATAATAGCGTATCACATTGATTTACTATAAATTACTTAACCACTTAACTATTGCTTGGCATTTTGGCATTTCCATTGTTGATTATAGGCAACTTTGAAGCAAGCATCTTTGCGTGCCTAGTTGAGCTGAAACTCTACTTTCTTACAAAACATGTACATTCTTATACCATTTGCACCTTGAAAAGGCCGCCCATAAACTTCCATGGTACTGTAGGTAATTTCGATACTTCCAAGCATGTTATAAGATGAGAGAATTTATACTGCAGCATTTTATGATTCATAGAATTGTGATATTTTTACCATTTCATCTTATCCAGGTTTGTTCATTAAATTGGCTTTTGAAACTCTTCTTGCAATGAACTCTATCTGCTTAATCTTGAGCAGTGAAAAATGGTGCTAACTTGCAACTTTTAACACTTCCTACTCAATCCTCAAATGTGCTGACTCTTTGCTTCCCTTGAAATCACAAGTGTGAGTTCCACCTGCAGTTCAAAGATAAGGTCTAATTGAAGTCCAGAGTGAATTCCAAGGAGCCCAGGATATGGAGAGACAAAGAACCCCCTGAGATTCCTCCTGTTGCCTTTGATCCCATCTTCATGACCTCAGTGTAGTGATAAAGAACTGTGGACCAGAAATCAGATCTGGGGTCTAGCTCTGGACAGGAACTTAGCCCCCCGAACTTCTTTCCTTTTATCTCACACAAAGATAACTGCCTGCCCATCTTATAGAACTGATAAGATCACTTGAGAGATAATCTATATAAATGCACTTAAGATATTCTGAAACAGGGGTCCCCAACCCCCCAGGATGTGGACCGGTACTGTTCCATCTCGTGGCCTGTGAGTGGCGGGGTAGCATGCAAAGCTTCATCAGGATTTGCAGCTGCTCCCCAGCACTAGCCTCACCACGTCAGCTCCACCTCAGATCGTCAGGCATTAGATTCTCCTAGGAGCACTGGTACCTGGTGCCAAAAAGGTTGGGGACCACTGATCTAAAAGATATTATGTCTGAATATAATGTATATATGTACAAAATTATTTCAGTGCAGAAATACTTATAATTCTGTATTTGAATATTTACTGCTTGATTACTTATTAAATACTGAATTGACTTAATCATTTATTTGCTAATTAAGTACTTTAGAATTTTAATATTAACGTCTGTATTTTAAATTTGGTACGGTGATGAGCATCTTCTCGCCCAACTATACTGAATCCTTTTTAAAGTCCTAATTTTTACTTGTTATGTACTTCTATGATTTTACAAAAAATAATTGCTAATATTATTTTTTGTAAAATAATATTTTACAAAATATTGTAAAATATTTTGGAGTCAAGAGAAACAAAATGTTAAATAAACTACATTCAGAGACTGCAATATTCTGATCAGCCCTGCAGCCAGGCCACAAGGAAACCTGCAGAACAAAGGAAGATTTCTGCTGGGATTGCTAACAACACATTCCCCCACACCGTGAAGGGAAAACAGGAAAAACAGTCAAGTGGCCGCCCTACACAAAATAAAATTGTTCATTCCCTATGATTCAAACCATAAGGAACCTACGGATTAAAGGCTGGGAACTGCCAGCAGGCCTTTCAAACTGCAACTCTTCCCCTTACTAATAAAGTCTTGTTAAACTGTAACTCACAGGAATGAAAGAACGATATATAAACTGGATCCCCCTGACACTTGAGGGCTTTTTCCTTGTCTTGGGTTTTCCTCTTTTTTCCCCCTACTCTTTGCTTTTCCCTTTTCATAAGTTTTCCTTCGGACCTAACTCTGGCGTCTGTGTTGAATTCTTTCTACACTCTCCACCAAAGAATCCTTTTCTCTCAGTGCAAGGCTTGGTGGTCTCTACCAGCTCAGGAGAATTTGCCCTGTCCTGCATCATAATGATCTGTTCTTCATTCATTAAGTGTTTAAGGAAGTGTTATTTTAGTAAAACTGGAATTGGTAGAGCTGGCGAATTGATTGACACAGCTAAGATAAAATTATCTCCCTATTAGGCAAAAAAAAAAAAAAAAAAAAAAGACAAAATGACAGTGGGATTGAAAAAGGGACTTTTATTACCTGGTGTATTTATACTGTGAGAAAGTGAGATCTGCAAAGTTTTGTGAATATACTTTTAATAGAAAATATCAGAAGAAATTAAAAAATTTGCAGTTTAAAAGGAGACTAGATGTAATTTTTTAAAAAAGCAGTTGAAATCTCATGTTAAAACTAAACTTCCAAAAAGAATGAGACCTCTTTCTCGAGCAGTAAGGGTACGCTCATGATTATGAATAAAGTCCAAGCGACCTTTCTTTCCTTCCTTAGATAAGGCAAGGAAACAAGTTACGACTCATTTTCAGAAAAATTCTCACAAAATCCTCTGCCAAAGCCAGAGAAGGGCGGTTAGTCAGCTAAGCTCGGATTCGCGTTCTGAGAGGGGAGCCTTGGGGCCAGGACCCAGGCCACCTTCTATGGCAGGGGGAAGCTGGTCAGCTAGGTCCTGGGTCCCATTCTAAGGGAGAAGGCTGGTGGCCGGCCCCAGGGTATCTATTGTCGCGTGGTCCCGGCTCCGGGGGCTGGGTAGGGGTTGCAGAGCCTCAGTGGGGCGGGAAGGGTCAACAGGGCAAATACTTTCTCGGAATGCGTCGCTCGGGCTAACTTCAGCAGAGTTTCTCCCCCTTCCCAGCCCACTTCCTCCGCCCACCACGCAACCAAGACCTGGAGGCTAAAGCAAGTCAACCCCGCCACCTCGACTGCACCCTATGTTGGCGAATGCTCTGCTCCCGGCGCAGGGCCGGCGACAGCTCGAGCGTGGGCTGGGAGCTGCGGGTCCCCGCGAGTCCCAGCGGGCGGAGAGCCAGGGCCTCCCTGGGGGAGGGGTGTCCCCGGCCCGGGCCGGCGCGGGGAGGGGCCCAGCGCGGCGG
>NW_006442107.1:30913134-30920493 GCF_000325575.1 Pteropus alecto | reverse complement strand
GAGGGGTGTCCGGGGGGCGGGAGGAGGCTGCCCTGCCGCGGAGCAGAGGTTGCTCTGCAGAGTCCCCGCGCGTGGCCGCGGACTCTTTCTCCGGCCGCCGAGATGCGCGGCGGCGCTGGCGTCGCGCTCCTGGCCTCGGTGCTCTGGGTCGCCGCGCGGTGCCAGCAGAAAGGTGAGCCGGGATCCCCGTCCCTCTGCGGGCCGGGTGGGGTGGCTGCGGGACAAAGCCCTAAGCTTTGCCGCTGCTTAGGTCGATGCGCGCCTCTCCGTTCACCTCCAGCCGAGGGATCCGACACGCGCGTCCCCTCGCTCCGGCGGGGAGAGCTAGGGACGCCACCGCGAACGGCCGCAGGCGCCTCGCCGAGCCTTCAGCTGTAAACTCCTCGGCCTCTGGGGCCCGCTCTCTGGCTTTCGCGGTCCAGGAGCACCGTTGAAGAGAGCAGTGCGGGTGCGGCCGGTGTGGGGGGTCGGGGTTGCGCCGGCCCCGCCACACCCCGCTTTCAGTCCCCACGCCCTGGCGGGAGGGTCTGTGGGAAGGCTGGGGTTCCAGACCACTGGCCTCGCGGGGAATGAATGAGAAAGGCGTCCTCCCCCGTCTCCCTCATTGTCCTTCAGTGGAAAGCCGGATCGTTCGCGGCCGGGAAGGGGCGGGCTCTTGGGGGCCACTCGCGGCCAGGGTAGGGAGAGACTGTCGTGGTCACTGCGGGATGGGGGAGCCGGCGGCAAAGCTATGCGGGCCATGGGGTCGGCCCGCGCGGCCCCCGCAGACGGCGTCGGGAGAACAGAAGCGCCTCCGGAAACCGCGCTCTGGGTGCAGCGCGGCCAAACCCGCTAGTTCCTTGCTTAGGTTCAGACGGTGGTCACTGCGGGGTGGGGGAGCCGGCGGCGAAGGGTACAGTGGCTAATGTAGCAAGGCTGGGAAGCGAATTTTCAAAACTCCTCTCAATCTCAAGAGAAAACGGAAACTTTTTCCTTTCTGCGGACAACTTTATTCTCCACTCTACCTACCCATTGGGTTAAATCTTCCCAGCGTCGCGACTTGTTGGCTAAGCGGTCACAAATATTTGTTGAAAACATCTTAGTGTATGCAACAGATGATCATGGGCATATGCCCACAAATACACGTCATTGAATTTAAAGGAAAAAAGTACAGGTCAAAACTAGATAGGCAGAATGCGAAATACTGCCGTGAGAAAAATGTGTGTTTTGGCATTGTGCTGAGTTGGTAACTGCAGAAACGAGACCATCCCATTCATTCAAGCATTCATGATGAAAGCACTGGACCGGAGCTGGCAACGCAGCTTTGAATAGCTCCGCGTCTGCTTAGCGCGGAGAAAGGGCAAGAAGAGGGAATTTGCACAGTTATCCGTGGAAAAAAAAAAAAAAAAGAGCCGGCCTAGGGGAGAGAAGGCTTGGACGCTGCAAGCCGAACTCATTTCCCCCAGGTTGCAGAAAGTGAACTCGTCCCTGTTTTCCCACAGGGTGGATAGCGACAGCTTGACTTAGCTTTATTGTTATAAGAAATTGAAAGTCCTAGACTGAGGAGATGCCCTGAATGTTTCCTTTCCCCTCGGGGGCTCAGCACTTTTGGCCTGGGCGGTTATGAATGGTGTTTGGAGAAAGTGGGACCACATGGGGCTTTCCTGCTTTAAGATGCTGAGGCCAACCACCCACAGCTGGAGTCTTTGAATCTTTAACACCGCCTTCCATTTCCCAGTCATCGGCCATCACCCTTCCCAACAAGCATCTTTGAAGGAGTTTTTTTGTGTGTGTATGTTTTTTTTAAAATAATCTGTGCCCTGTGTAAATAGCATGAATGAATGAAATGGTATAATTTGGTCATAATAAAATAACAAAAGAATCCTGTGTCACCTTTGCTGCTATCTAGTGCTTATATTTTTAAAAAATGGTCATTATCTAGTAGCATTCAGATTATTAGTAGTTCTCTATCATTTCTGCAGCCTCTCTGGATTACTTTACTACTCACAGTATATGACCCAATAGCTCAATTTCCTTTGAAATGTAACCTGTTTAAAGTTAGCTATATCTGAACACATTATAAGAGGTGGTGTGTTTCTAAAATTAATGCATTAAGTCCACAGCTCACAATTACATAGAATTATAGTTGCTTCACATGTTGGCTCATCGACTCTTTTGTTTTAATCGGTCTTTTTTTTTGTGACCCCTAAGTAACAAATAGACAATTCCAAGTATAAGGGAAAAAAATATACATACTATGAATAGAAGAAATTTTACTTCATTCTCATAAATGACGTAGTATTAATTTTTAGCATGCATGTACTCACCAGTAAAGTGTGTGTGCCTGAATGGATTTCAAAGCTGCATTTTTCTTTTCTGTAGCCATATTCCTCAAGTAAGGGCCAATGAAAAAATATTGATTTTAGCAGTTGGAAACAAGGATGTGTATAATAAAACATCACTGCCCACCTCTTACATCTCCTGGACTTTGGCCCACTCTTTTTTCCCTTCTTCCTTTCCAGACATTAAATATAAAGTCTACATCTGCAGTTAATTTAGCATGATTGAAAATTCATATGTGACAAGGATATGAAATAAACATATACGGTGTTTGTATCTAGTGCCACTCTTAGAATTGCACTGCTTTATAAGCCAGTATCATAAAATATTAATGTGACCACTTATTTCAAGGTAATCATCCTTGACATACCTTATCATTTTATAATAATTCATTTATAAAGTCCTATAAATATTCATTATCATCTACAGAAAGTTTTTATAGGGAAATGACAAGATAAATCTTGATACTTTAGGGATTTTATTCTCTGGCCTTACTAGCTGTGGGAAATTGGGCAAACTGCTTAACTTCTCTGTGCGTTAGTTTCAGGATCTGTAAAATGGGAATAATAATGGTGCCTCCCAGAAGAGTCTGTTAATGATGAAATGAAACAATGAAAGAAAGTGCTTAGAATAGTGCCTGGTACAGAGTTAGCCCTCAGTAAACATTATCTACAAGCATCATTACAGTATTACTATTTTACACATAACTATTAGGAAGGCTCTCTTCCAAGCTATATTTTCTGGGATATACAATTGTTAAGAAATTTGGAGTCTAGATTTGGAATCAAAGTCTTGTGTCCAAATGCCAGACCTGTTACTTTGATGAGCCATGATATTGGCTCATATTAAGTTTTTTTACATCTCTGAATTCTTAACATCTCAGCCTTCCTGTCTATGAAATGGTTAGGATTAATGTGATTAAATAACACAAGAGAAACATGGGTTGTGTTGGGCACACCCTAGTGTCATAGGCATGCAATCTCTGATGAAGGCTCCTCCTGTCACGCCTGCCACGCATGCTCACCATCCTGGACCCCCGCCCTCTTTCATTGCCCATATTCATTTGGTCGTTAAGACTTGTTGATTTTACCTCCTGAAAATCTTTGTAGTCTGTCTCTCATTTTTTGTCTGTTGCTGACTAGGCTTGGCAATTGTTTGTTTTTCCCATGAAATATGATGACCGTTTCTTCACTGGGCCTCTCTCCTCCCCTCTTTTCCCTCCTCAGTACTGCTACCACTGTAATTTTTCTGGAAACACCACCCTATGTTGGGCTAACGCTTCCTAAGCCCTTCACTTCCTAACGTGCACGCACAAAATGACACCGGCACACATCACACTGGAGGTAAACCGAGGAGGTTAAGACTCCAGTTTGCCTCTTGTTCTAGAGCAGAGGGGCATTACCTTGGGCACGCCTGCAACTATGCATAGCTTACCAGTGTTTCCCGGCACATGGGCTGTTAAGTGCAGGACAAGTCTCTTGTTTGGGTTATAACATCTTGGAAAACCTTCCCAGTCCCTGCATGCTGAAGTATTTATCAGGTGCTGCTCAACTAGTGCTCTCCACTTAGTGCTATTGTTGTACTTACTCTACTGATCATGGTGCTGTAAACAACTGCCTCGCGATTTTTGCCTCACTCACTGGTTTGGGCTTCTCAAAGGCAGAGATGTTTTATTTATATCTGCCTGTTCATTGCTTTGCAATATTTCCAAGAGTTAATAACCACTATCTTTGTTAAGCCAAACTGAAATTAATATTTTTACTTATGAATCAAGTCACCTAAAAAAAATATTTTTGAATAAATAAGCCAGGGTACACAATTCAAACGGTACTAAAGGTATAGGGGAGAAGGTTAATCTTGACTTCGTCCCCTTCTTTTGAGGCAACCACTACTTTTGTTTTCTTGAATATCCTTCCATAGATGTTTCTTCATGTAACTCTCAAAAGCAAGTTACTTCATGAAACCTACTTCTTCACTAATAGTGTAAGGGAAGTACCCATTATTTCCTGACAAAACATGGAATAATATTCTTCTCTCCACTACCCTCCCTCACACTACTTCTTCAATGTACCTATTGTGGGATAGTGATACATCACTTAATGAATGCATATACTTGTAAACTTTTCACCTTCCAACTTGTCCCTTCCAAGATAGTCTTTGACAGAAAAGTATTAAACTTAAACCCATCTTTCCTAGATCTTTTGGAATTTAAAAATTAGATCGTCAATTGATTTCATGACATTGTACTCCTTCTAAAAGTATTGTGTACCACAGCATTAATAAGCTGTATTTTGGGAGATTTATGATGTAGAGAAGTCAAGTTTAAGAATAATTCTATTAGAAGTTTAGGATAGTGTATTTATTTTATCAAGAAGTACGATTTATTATTGGAACACCTGTGGCAGACAGAAATTTAATTAAAACAATCATTTCTAATGAATAAATGTAAGCGTGCATTTAGATACAAAAGTTAACTGGAGACGACCAGAGACAAATCTTTTTTTAATTTTTTGTTTTTTAGGTGAGGCAACCCTTGATTGACCTCACAGATTGCAAGGACCTTGTCAGTTATAATCCCTTATTTTTTTAATTTTATTTTTTACTCCTATAGCACCTGGTCTTCCTAGGTGGTCTCCCATCCAAGTACTAACCACGCCCAACCCTGCTTAGCTTTCGGGATCAGACTGGAGCCAGCTAATTCAGGGTGGCATGGCCATAGTACAACCAGAGAGAAATCTTGATTATAGACTTTAGGTAAAGTTTTTAGTTAGATTCCTCAGAAACGTTTGGATGAACAAGAGAACCTATAGTCTCCGATGAAAGATGCATGTAGCTTATTTACATGTTTGTAAATAGTTCTTTTATTTGTTTTATTTCTACAATACTAATATGTATCCTTGGACAATTGAATAAATAAATGCATTTCAAAATTAATGAGGAGAAAAATCTTTTATAGAGTAATTTAGTTAAGGTCGTGAACTTGGGTTCTGTTGGAACATGCCTGCCGGGGAGCTATTTCAGCATGAAACATCACACTATCGCTGAATTCATTGCATTTTCATGTCCTTTTTGCTGAGGGTGACAGTGCTCAGAGTAACCATTTAATAGCACAGAATTCTTCCACTTGAGTCTTTGTTTTCTCTAGCCTATATCAGGAGAGCTTTCTTTGGATTAACTTGTTTCCAGTGATTTATGTCTTGCTTGGGGGCGGGAGACAGACAATGGAAGCAATGAGATTCCAAATCAGTTTGGTAGATAACATTCTTGCCTAGGTAAGCATTTATCTCAGATTGTTAATCCAGAAACCCTAGGATAGAAATACCTGAGATCCTGATTTCAGCGTGTGTGTGTGTGTGTGTGTGTGTGTGTGTGTGTGTACATTAATTTTTTCTTTTTTGAATCTACCATTTGAAGTCGGAATCTTTTCATTCCTGAAGTTATCTTCAAGTCTCATCTGTTGGCTCAGCAGGCAGTATGACCCAAACTCTTGTGCCAGTGAACCTTCTGTGTTACTGGTGGGAATGTCAAATTTAGATAAATCAGTATTTGTGGAAAGTGCCATCTTTTCCCATTAAAGAATTTCCTGCATTTTGTTCCATTCCTTCATAATTTCCTGCCAGAACCCCAGGAAATTCTCTGCAACAATGAAGAAGATGTTTAAGTTTAGTAGATCATTTTTAGTTAAAGACAACATTTAGAAAGGAAAAAAAAAACCTCACGATACAATGCTAATTATTATACACTACACAGTTAGATGTCTTACAACCTTTTTGTAATAACAGAATTTTAATCACAAAAAGTGATTATCCTGTTGCTGCAGTTCAGCACAAGAATTCTTTCCAGCTCCCATGGCTCCCTTTTTCTCCCAGTTCATGGCATTCTTTCAGTTACCTTGGCTTCATCTTCCTCTTCTTTGTTTTCTTTCTTTTATTCTTTTCTTTTCTTTCTTTTTTCTTTTGTGCATCCCCTTATCCAAATTGTCCCTCTGAATTTTTGTTTCATCCTTTAAAGAACTTCTGACTTGTTTTGGTTTCTCCCTTTCACCACTGCAAACTTTCACCAGTTGTCTAAATTACTGCAACCAGCCACTTTTAATAAGTCTCTGATGCTGGCATCTTTTCCCTTAATCTAGTCTCGCACTGCAGTTAGGCTAATGCTGCTAAAGCACTGCCTTCATAATGCACCACTCTGCTTTATTGGGTCCTACTCCTGCCCACTGGCCACCGCCTTCTGTAATCCCTCCAAATTCAGTCACAGGCAACTAGCCCTTATCCATACCTTTCTATCCTGAATATCTCCTTTCTCTCTAAAATGCAAGTGGTGTATTGACTTTCAGCTGCATGATTTGTTCCCATTACTCACCTGAATTGCATCCCCATTCCTTACCTAAAACCTAGTCAGACTACCCCTGCACAGTCCACAGTTTACTGCCTAGGACAACCTTGTTATTACGGCCTTTGTCAACTGTCCTGTTTCTAAATTTGCACTGTATTTTGTGATAAACCAGAGTTCTTACTCAGCCAGAGTTACCATCTAGTCCTCTTAGACAGCTTGCCCTGAATGCAATCAGTCTAGATCAAAAAGAAGGGGTATTTTTCCTTTAAAGATCAGAACTTTAGCTTCCAGAATTTCTTTCAATGCACAGATAACTCGAGGGCACAGGCTTTAGTACTAAAACCCAAGACATTGGCAGTGGGAGGATAGTAACACTCACTAATGCTCCAGAGGTGGCAGGGCTACCTTAACAACCATAAAACCCTTACCTAGTTCCTGGATTGCAAGCCCAGCCCCTCTGGGCATGAGGTCTTCCAGCCTCCTAAATTTCATACCTCCTAAGGGGAAGTCTAGGTGACATCTAGAATCTGATTTAAAAAACCTTATTCCCATTTTGGTATCCAGAGGTGCAAGGACCTTTCCAATTGGTCTTCAAGCAGGCCTTTTGGGTTTCTAGTTTAAATACTTGTTTTCAGAACTCTCTCGGCCACTTGACTTACTCTCTATCCCTGTTGTTGTGTCCTGTGGTGGGCTAGCACTCTTTTT
>NW_006442107.1:30902241-30913006 GCF_000325575.1 Pteropus alecto | reverse complement strand
ACTCTCTCTCTCCCTCTCTCTGTCTCTCTCTCTCTGTCTCTGTCTCTCTCTCTCTCTCTCTCTCTCTCTCTCTCTCTCTCTCTCTCCCTCCCTCCCTCCCTCCCTCCCTCCCTCCTTCCCCCCTTCCTTTCTTTTTCTTTCTTTTTCTTTCTTTCCTCCCTCCCTCCCTTCCTTCCTTCTTCTTTCTTTCTTTTTGAGGTGTAATTGACATATAACATTATATTGGTTTAAGGTGTACAATGTAATGATTTTATATTTGTATATATTGTGAAATGATCACAATAAATCTACTTAACATTCATCACCACACATCATTATAAAAAAACATTTTCTTGTAATGAGGACTTGTAAGATCTACTCTCTTAACAACTTTCAATTATGCACTACAGTATTATTAGTTACAGTTACCATGCTGTATATTACACCTACATGACTTATTTATTTTATACCTGGAAATTTGTACCTTTTGATCCCCTTCACCTAAACACTATTTTTGTTTTGTACAAAATCTCGTTTTCCCAGCTCTTTACAACTCCCCTCCTGGTTTCATCAGCACTCTTTTGTTCATTCTAGAAGTTTGGGGTTGGGAAAATTCAAGATATTCATTAACAAGTGAAATGGCTTGGGAAGCTTCCAATTCTTTTCTTTAAAAGAGTTGGCATTTTAGTTCGTTCATGCCTTTTAAGGGTAGGAAATAATATTTTCTTATGGGATTGTCATTTCTATTCACTTTTTCTAATTTTTTCCCTCTGTTTGTTTATTCACTTATTCATTTATTTATTCATGTGCTGGAATATTATTGGGATATACAAAGGCTAGTGTGTCTTGAGGGTCCCATTCTCATTTTCCATATGATTCCAGGGTACTTATTGACATTCTTGGTTTTTGAAATTCATGGAACTGAAAAGCGCGTATATCGAAAAAAAGTTCTCCATAAGAAAGAAGGAGTAGAGATTAAAGTCAACAATGGTGGAAGTTACCATCTATATTCATGTAGGTTTATGTTGAAATGAGTAGGCCAAGTTGTGGAGCAGGGAAAGTCAGTAGAGAAGAGATAGAGAGGGACTCAGCATTAGCTGGAGTTGCAAGACCAGCTTCTACACCAAACAGTTTGTTAGGTGATGTCTATTTCCTTAGCTTCCTTTCGTGGGGAACTCAGAACTGATCTGCCTGGCTAGCTCTTCTGTGTGCTCTAGGAGAGCAGTTAATACAGGAGTTCTGTCTCTGGGCTGCATATTAGATTTTAATAATATCAGTGGCCAGGACGTACCCCAGAGATTATAATTTATGTGGTCTGGGGTGGTGCCTGGTCATTTGCATTTTAAAATGCTCCCCGACATTTTAATCCACTGTGCAGCCTGGGTTGAGAGCCACTAGGTTAACACCATAAGCTTTGCTGTGCCAGTGAATGCAATGCAATGTAGCAATGCAGGCATGGAAAAGAGATGCAGTACTGGATAGTAACTCCTAACTTGTTTATGACGTGCAAGTCAGGACACTGGTCCCATTGTGCCTGCCACAGCCTGCAATCTAATGCTTTGTACACATAGATGCCCCAAACTCAGACCCCGATCCACCCTCTCGTTTGTTATTTCATTCTATTCTGACCGATCTGTTGTGAAGTAAGGATGATAGTACACACCTAAAAGTGGGAAGGGGTCCCTGCACTCAGAGCTTGTGCTGTTGAAGTTGTTCTGAGAAAGTCAGCAAGTGCTCAGTTGATGTTTATTATTTATTGCTCTCCTGCTTAGATGAGCACAGTGTCTATCTTGCTTTACTGCCTTGGTCACTTATGAAAGCCCTTTTTTCTTTCAAAAATACTCCTGATTAAATATGACATTTAGTGTCCCTCATGTTTTGAGATAAGATCTGGCCTTGCAGGATTGAGTGGTTGCTTATTTTTTCATCATTTAATTAATTCATCGAAAATTTATTAAATATATTCCATATGCAGGCATTTTGGGTCATGTCTTCCTTCTCAACTCTTTTAAGTGGACAAGCCACAGGAACCTTTTCTTCTCGGATTATCTGGGTCACCTCCTTCTCTCATCCAATCTACACCTTCTCAGGTCTGGCGATTCCAAAGTCTAGCTGTCCTTAGTCACCTTCTGTTCCTTTCCTTCTTTGATCTTGTCTTTAATTTATGATCCATTGTGCACTTGCTTTTCCTTGCCTCCTTTAGAAGTTTTTCTTTTGAATGTTCACCTTATTGTTTCCCTTCTAGCTCCACTCAACAAAATAAGAGCCATTCTTCCTTCTACACCCGCAACAACTCCCCCCTCTGCCTCACACATACCTACCACCTTACCCCTTTCACACACACACACACACACACACACACACACACACACATACACACATTCACCCCCTTCACTACACACACTATACTGATCTTGCAGACCAGCTCCCAGTTTAAGGTACTTGGAGAGGTATTGTACTGACTAACCCCAGACTGACAGAGCCAGAATCTGGACCTGGGCCCATCCACTAGGGTGAGGCAGGTTCTGCTGGAAGGGCCAGCCCAGCTTTAGATGCTGGGATGGAGTTAGATGTGACCAGTAAAACAGTTTTCTAAGGGCCCAGAAAGTCGTTGGGATCTGAATTTCTCCATGAGTTAATGGACTGTGAAATTTTCATTCATCCTTGTTGAATTGTTTAATGGTTTCTCATTCTCTCTTGAGCAGGACTTATAAGATACTCTGTGATCTGACTCTGCTCAGACCTCTCTCAAGCTTCTTTGCCCACTGCTAATCCTATTTTGACCATTCCGAAATATCCGTGGTTCCCATAATGTGACATGGGGGCTCACATCTGTGAGCCTTAAACATACTGTTTTAGTACGTGGAAAGCCCTTTGTTTGACTGGTGGCACTCTGACTTATTCTGGTCCACCTATCATTTTGGTTTTCTTCTTGCTTGTTGCCAGAGCAGTTTGTCTATACATCTGACCAGCACATCATTTTGTAATTATTTGGTAATTTACCTATCTATACTTGAGGGCAGAGATTTTTGTTCTTATTTCTAATATGTAGCACGGTGCCTGAAATTTAATGTTGATTCTGTGAATATTAGGTGGGTGAATGAATGGAAGTCCCAATGCAAACAAACAACAGGGGCTAGAAAGGAATCCAGTGGCCATTAATTCAAGATCCAGGAAGACAGGCAACTGGGATTAGGGAAGTCACTAAACAGAGTAATAATTTCCTGGGAAAGGGTGGACAGAGAAGAAACAGGCTGACAGCTCTAGAAGGCTGAAAGAACTTAGTATGTCATCCAGGTAGGAACTGAGAATGGGGAACAAAGAAGAATTCAGGTAATCAAACTAGGGCAGAGAGAGGACAACATTTTGAAACCAAGTCTTATCTCACGTTCTAAACCAGAACGCATGATCAAGAATGACCTAGCAGCAGAAATAAGAAGTCTAGATATTTTTTGTGCTTACAGGTGGGGTCCAAATATGGAGAGAGAAGAGCCATGGAATATGGTAATCAGGAGGGGTTTAATAACTTGAAGAGATTATTAAGCTCTTACAAAGAAAAAAAGGATTACATTTTGTAATTAAAATAATACTGGTAATGAATATTCAATATAGGCTTAAAATTTAGATTACATTTAATAAAATCTTTTTTCTAGATTTGAAGCCACTAACTTTAGGCATCTCAAGCCAGCAATTCATTAATTCACATAGTCAACAAGTATTTGTTAAGTTTCTAGAATATTCCACAGACTGTGACCAGTAGTTCTTGCACCTCCAGTGCTTGTAGTCAAGTAAGCATGAGACGTGCCCAAAGAATTTACTAAGTGTGTCTATCAGTTCAGATCTGGGAGATATTTTTGTTTCTGAATGCCTCGTACACCAATATAACCCCACTTACTGCTATAGAATAGCATCATGTAAACGGAAAGAGAACTCTGATCCAACACTGCGTTTCTACTGCTTGCGGTTTCCTTTTATTTTAAAGAGTGTAACTTCAGAATACTCCATTGTATGTCGCTTCAGACATGTTGGCATTTGTTGACTAACTCGTGTAGTTATATTTTCATATAGAGTTTTTTATTTGTTTGTTTGTTTGTTTTTAAGGAACTCTATCTGTCTTTGGAGGACTTTGTTTAAGTTGGGGAACAGCTGTTCACCTTCGATCAGTCTGGGCTAAGCCATCCTTGTCTTCTCAGAAACAGAATAAATGCATACAGAATTTATATCACAGATGGATTTTTGTTTGATAAAAACCACTTTTTACTGAACAAAAGAATGCCTATTCACTTCAGAAATGTGATCATAACATCTCCTGTATCTTTAGTGGTTTCCGTCTTTGTTGGTTTTATGTAATTTATTTTAATTGACTAAATTAAGATGTATCTCATTTTAGGTGGCCAAACATCCTCTGAAAATTTATGCATCAGATAGTTTTCTATAAATTCAGTATTAAATTCAATACTAAAATAATTCTAAAATGCTTAAAGGAATCAGCTACTAAAGAAAATAAACATCCCTTTGATTTCTGTTGTCAACTGTTCTATGCCAATTTAGTTATCCTTTGGTGGATAATGGTGCCTACTGAAGAAGTTCGAGATGCATGAAGATTGGCTGCTCCCCTACAATGTGACCACTAGATGATGACAAAAACAAATACCAGCTTACATATTATAACTTATTAACATATGTACCTTAATTAGCAGTCAGGGCTAAAACAGGTTATAGGCCACATCCTATAAATTTGAGAGTTGCAGCTTTTCTGTCCTTGTGGGTATGCAGACTTCTTTCTTGAATCAACATCAAGCAGTTGGAACCTTCCTAAAATGCTGTCTAAATACAAGACATTTTAGGGATCAAGCTTCAGACAGCATAACCATCCTTCAGAATGTAGGCTACAGGCCACATGATTATGTACCCTGTACGTGTAAGTGTGAGGAGAATCTCCAACATGCAGTTTTATTGGGGTATAATTTATGTAACATAACATTATACCTATTGGAAATGAACAGTTGAACAATTTCTTTTTAGTGAATTTAGAATGTTAAACAGTCACCACCACAAGCTGGTGTGGAACACTGCTAAGATTTCGAGAAGTTTCCTCATGCTTATTTGTGCTCAGTTCCCACTCCAACCCTCACGCCAGCCCCAAGCAATCATCTGTTTTCTGTACTTTTATATTTTTCTTTTCTGTGAATGTTTTATATATGAACTCATACAGTATGTAGTCCTTTGTATCTATCTTCTTTTACTTAACATAATATTTTCTAGGCTCATCTATGTTGTAGCATATATTTGAAGTTTGTTCCACTGTATTGCTGACTAGTATTCCATTGTGTAGCTGCACTGCATTTTGTTTATCTAGTTGCCAGTTAATGCACATTACGATTGTTTCCATTTGGGGATATGAGAAGTAATGCTATAAACATTCACATACATGTCTTCCTATTGACATGTTTTTATTTTTCTTGAGAAATTCCTAGGAGTGAAATATGGGTTGTATGATAAGTTTATGTTACTTTTTAAAAGAAACTGTCAAACTATTTTCCAAAGTGGCTATACCATTTTACAGTATAAAATGTAGCAATGTCTGAGCATTCCAATTTCTCCACATCCTTACCAACACTTCATGTTGTCTGTCTTTCTGGTAATAGACATCTTAGTGATTATGTAATGGTATCTTGTGATTTAATTTGTATTTCCCTAATAATTAATGACATTAAGCATATTTCATGTTTCGTTAGCTATTCATATATCTTCTTTAGTAAAATATCTCGTTTGTCCATTATTTATTTATTTATTTATTTATTTTTGTCTTTTAAGTATTGACTTAAAGAGTTCTTCATATTTTCTAGATACAAATCCTTTTTCAAATATGAATGTGATTTGAAATATTTTCTCTCAGTCTATGGCTTATCTTTTCATTTTCTTAATAATGTATTTGAAGTGCCAGGGATTTTTTTGATTATTGATTTCATCAAGTTTTTTCTTTTATGGATTGTTCTTTTGGTGTGATATTTAAGAATTACTTGCCTAACAAAGATTTTCTCCTATATTTTCTTCTAGAAGGTTTATTGTTTAGCTTTTATATTTAGGTCTGTGATCTACAGTAAGTTCATTTTTGTATGTGGACAGCCAGCTGTCCCAACAACATTTAATTGAAAAGACAAAATTGCCTTGGTAAAATTGCTTTGGTAAAATTGCATTTTACCAAAAATCAATTGGCCATAAATGTAAGAGTATATTTTTGGACTTTCTCTTTCATTCCATTAATTCATATGTCTGTTCTTATACCCCACTGTCTTGATTCCTTTGGCTTTTAAAATAAGTTTTGAAATAGGTAGTATAAGCCATTCAATTTTGTTCACTTTTTCTAAATTGCTTTGACAGTTCTAGGTCCTTAGCATTTTCATTAGTATCAGCTTGTTAATTTCTAAAAAAAAAGCCAACTAGGATTTTATTAGGAATTAGACTGACTCTATAGATAGTTTGGGGAGAATTGCTGTCTAACAATGTTGAGTCTTCCTATCTATGAATAAGAAACATCTCTTCATTCATATTCTTTCATTTCTCTCAGAAATGTATTGTCTTGAACTTTTGTTAATTTTTTTCTTAAGTATTTTATTCTTTTCCAATAAAAAAAGCTTGGAACATATGGAGGGCAGATCTAGCCTTTCCTTGGCATTTCTGTTTTGAGGATCTCCCTGTTAAGTGTGTGGCTGGTCTGCTTGTAGCTTGCCCCTACTGGGACCCCAACCTTAGGCTAGTGGAGCTGCGAGCTTTCCGCATTCATTTTCTACTGAGTTTAAGACTTTTTCATGACAAAATCGCTGGGCTCATGTGTCCAATCTCTGTTCCAAATCTAGTTGGCTTTTGGGTCTCCAGCAGAGATTGTGCTGGTTTTCATGCTCACCCTGCTCTGGTCATCTACCATGCTGATGAGCTGGGTGAGCATGGGACAGCCCCAGGCAGACAGCTGATCTTCTCTGCTAGTCTGACCTGAAACCCTTGCAGCTTTTCGTAAAGTTACCCAATTTGTTGTTAGTCTTCATTTGGTTTCAGAGTCCTGAAATGGTTGTATTTGAAAATTTTGCCCAGTTATGTATTTTTTTTTCCCAGGGGACAATTTGTCAACCTCCTTACCCCGCCATTGCCAGAAGTCTCTCTGAAGTATTTTAATTTATATAGGTATCTTGACTACCATCAATTTCTCTAATGAGAATCCATTTCTACTATTAATCATGCCATTGACAATCCACTAATTTTACTAATATTTCTGAATATTCTCCTTAATTAGGAAAGTACTAGTGTCAAAGGAAATCAATGACAACATTATGGTGGCTACCTCCAGAAGTCTTATGGGCAGTCTTTCTGATTAGAATATCAGCTGACTACCCTTGGAAGGCACATCACTGATTTTAATGCTAGCTGTTAATGGGTAGTTTAACATAAATATAACACACACACGTGCATGAGTGTACACACACATGCATAATCACAGTTTTTATATGGAACATCTTATAATATCAAAGTTTTTACACTGAAGTATCTTAAAGTTAATTTCATACATTATACTAATTATCACTTATGTTTAAATGGATGTTCATCTTGAGTCAAACATCAGTTTCTATCCTCAGTTTGAGTAACTGTCAGCACCCTGTAATGAAGAACTCTGTGAGACTTACAGTCCCTACATTCAAAGAAGCATCATATTGGCAGCTTGGGAGCGTAGTCCCAGAAGTTTAAAGGACTGACATCCTCCTATAAACAAATTAGGCCCCTAAACTTGCCAACTTCTTCAGGGTGAAAGCCATGTGGCTGGAGAAAACAGCAGGGAGAGTCTGTGCCAAGGCACCAACTGGGAAAGAAGAAAAAGGATAAGTGTAGCAGGTGCTGCTTAGAACTTAAACTGAAAAACCTCACTGTTTGACAGCCGATCGCTTAAAGATTTTCCGTTTGGTCAAAATGGGAAACCCGTATGTGAACCGTAGTGGATTGTGCAGTAAAGCTGGGCCAGTTGGTTCTTAGTAGTTTGTTCTAAAAGAAAATATATTACAGCAGATATATATAGATGTGGTTTATGTGAGAGTAATTTATTAATATGGTCCAGCCTGGGTTCTGATTTCATCATTACTAATGTATAAAAATAAAGTAAAATTTCTCTGCCTATATTATCATAATAAAAATGTAATATAGGGAAGAATTTAGAAAATACAAGGAAAATATTAAAAATCTTATTTTAATAAGAAAAGAAAGAGAGAGAGACAGGGCCTCAGGGGCACTGCTGTGGTGATGAGCTTCGTGTCCTTCACCTTCTCCACACTTCCCTGCAGCTGTTTTCATCAGAATGGGGAGACAGCCCCACCATCTAAGAATGGCCCTGCTTTTGCCCTCAGAGGCTGTCTTGAACACTCCTTACTCTTCCTTCTGTCACTGCGACTTAGACCCTCTCCTGGAAGCTCAAATGGAAACAGATGTCCTCCTGTCCTCTCTGACCCATCTTTCCCCACCTTGTGCAAAGCCTTCCTTGCAGGCCTCTGTGAAAAGACACCTGGAGGCTGCCTACTTTTCTGCCTCATCAGACTGGTCAGAATACCAGTAACCAGCAGTACTTGGGTGGCCCACCGTCAGAAATTAGATAGTGCTATGAAAATGCCCTCCTTTTAAATTTTAACATTATAAGCATTTCACTATGTTTTCAACAACATCGTTTCAATATGAATGAACCAGACCAATGGCAGCATCATTAAGGTGGAACAGGGCTGAAAACTCAAAACACTGGTTCACTTTCTTAGATTTCCCTATTGGATGCTCAGTTGACGTTGTTCTTATCTTGTGTCTTTAATTTTGGAGCCCCTGAAGTTTTTTCCTCTTTACAGTAAGCTCCCCACAACCTCAAAAAAAAAACAAAAACAAACAAACAAAAAAACCTTTGTTTTAATTGAAACATCTCATTCCCTCTAAAAATAGTTGTCAAAGGTCTCCAAGACTTGAATGCGTGTCAGGAAGGCTGGAGTTCTGGTTAAATAGTGACAGAAACCTGCTGGACAAAGCATGATCTCACTGATCAGTCTGATGATATTTGTGCCAAGGCTTGACTGAACTGGCCAACTCCAGAGTGTTAGAACTGGAAAAAACCCAAGAGATCATTTGATCTCTTGAACTCAAAGCAGTTGCCCCTGGAAGATGAGGTGGAACTCAGATCCTACCACACACCTGCAGAATCAAAAATCTACATTTTAATGAGATCTTCAGGTAAATGATTTGTTTATATAAAGTTTGAGGAGTACTGCTCAAATTCTCAACTTTCTCTTTGCACAGTTGAGCACAGAATGACGTTCGAATATCTTGTGCATAGTTAACTCACAGTCATTAAATTGGTGGCTGCTAAGGGTCATCTTCCTGTGTTTTCAGTAGGGTGACTATTAATTCAACTTTAGATCGTAGCACTATTCTCATATTGTGTACATCTATCACTAGGAACTGTTTAACATCTTTTCCCCTATACCAAGATTGTAATGTGTTTGCAGGTCGGTTTGAGAGGAAAGGTAAAAGGTCCGACATTTATCCTTATTAAACTCGTGCTGGTTTTATTTTGGCCACTGTTGAGATTCCACTAACTCCACAACCCAGTGTATTCATTTCCCACACATGTCATGCCTTTTTATATCATTAGCTAAATTAGGGTTAATAATATTAAGGAAATGTTGGGCACATGGGGCAAATAACCTAAGTCTTTTCCCTCAATCCAGAATGTATGCTGTGTTGCTTCTCTTGTTCTTGGAGATATCTTTTTGGGAAAGTGTGTTTCTTCCCACTTTCCCCATGAGAATGTACCTGTATGGTGAATGTGCTGTCTTGTGCTTTCCATAGGAAATCAGGTCAGGTGGAGATAACAAGCAGAGAAAAGAAGTTGCTGTGACAGAGGGAAAATTTAGAAGTCTACAGTGTGGTGGAAGTCCAAAGAAGATAGTGTTTAAGAGAACAAGGTCATTTTTGAGAAAAGTTACTGTGAGATCAAGTAAACTAAACTGCATGTTGGGTTTAAAAATATAGAAACTGATGGTGACCTTGAAAAGGGCATTTTTAGTGATTTAAAGGAACAGAATTCCGGTTGAAGTTGAGTGAAGAACAAATGTGAGGGAAGGAACTGGAGACAGTGAATGCAATTCTTATATATGCCTGGACATAGTAATGGCTTTTTGAAAAAAAAAAAAAAAAAGCAAAGCTATTACATTAAATGTATGTCTCTATATAAAGCAGCAGCCCAATTTCAGGGGGAAAAAAGTGGTACTGGAACTGAGAAAACACAATATTGTCGATCCCAGTGTGAGTGATAGCAAGATAATTTAACTCTATGTACTTTTGATTGGAGTGTTTGCTGTGGTTATCAAATATATTTGTCTGCTGTTGGCCTCTAAGGTGAAAGGTATCTCAAATGATTTCTTTGAAAAATGTCCCTCTAGATATACACTGGAATAAAAGGAGCTATAATCTGGTGCATCCAGACACCTTGTGGTCATTGTACTGGTGATCAGTTAGAGTTGCTGATGCCATCTCGAACACCAAATGATTTCACTAAGGTACACGGCCACTGGTGAGGACAATCGTTGACCGAAGCTACCACTAGGCATCTCCAGGACCAGTTACATAACTTGTAGAACTAGTGCACAATGAAAATGTGGGCCCCTTGTTTAAATTATGAAAAATTTCGAACTGTTTCAGCATAGCTTTCAATCAAGGATGACTGTACTGTCCTACACCCTTGAAGCTGTCCTGGGCACAGTCCTAA
>NW_006442107.1:30867869-30902210 GCF_000325575.1 Pteropus alecto | reverse complement strand
AGCAATTAAAATCTATGTAATAGAGCGCAGAAGTGGCAGAGGAAAGGGGTAAAAATAACTAAGACCTTGAAGGATTTTTGGAAGTGTTTGAGCTGATAAGAAAATGTTGAATTAATTGATGTCTTTAGATATTTAAAAAATGATATAAACATTGCAAACGTTATAAATGATATAAATAAAATGTAATGAGACTGCGTTTTAATTCAACAGGGCTGGAGATATTCAGCTTAAAGGCTGCAATTGCTTTTTGACTCTCCCTTGAGCTGAGCTCACTCCTGTAAGGGTTTGGAAGGGAGAGGAGGGCACTGTCTTTCCAGGGCAGTGGGAATGATATGAAATGTAAAAATACATGTATGTCGAGGTGCTTTTGTGGTTTGCCTATGTGCAATAATGATTTTGATCTGGTAGAGTTATTTAAATCATCGTCCTTTAATAACAGTTTAAAGTTTGTGGCAACAAAGGAGAAAACCACTTCATGATAAATGAATTATAGTTTTTTTCTCTGCAACTAGACTTGTATGTTGGATTTAAACCTGTAGTATCGTGGAATATAAGTATTAAACAAGCCTCTGTGGGAGGAGTAGGTGGACCCTGATAAAGTGCTATTTTCTGCAGACAGTATTTGTTTCTTGCTTGCTCGTATGCTTATTTATCTTAAAGTGAAAACTTCTGTCTTGTCAAGGACACCTTGATCCCATTGCTGTAGAAATAGAACTCTAGCAAACCCTGCTAAGGCCTTTTCGCTCACCACTCCCTCTGGGTTTTCCAAGATTAAACTTCTTTTTATCTTCCCATGTGAGAAAAAAAAAAAAAAAATCAACTGTGTTAAATGCCAGACTCTCAGGAGTTTGGATTTTCTCCTCACTGTTTGTGTTGGAGTCTTTCTTTCTCTCCCCCTCTCTCCTCCCTCCTCTGCCTCCTGCCCCCTTCCTTGCTGGCTGTGCTGGAAAAGGCCTTGGACTCTCTCGAATATCTTAAAGCTTTTCTTTTACTAACATCCATCAATGATTAAATTAGTTTAGTCCAAAAACCAAGCATTTGCTTTGGTGGGAGGGGGAGAGGATGAGAGGGCAGCCATTTTCTAGTTAGTGCTTCTGTCCTGGACTGAAAGGTCTCCGTGTCTACAGGCCATTCAAGTTACCTTCATTTAAAACCCTCTCAAGTGTCATATTTTTCTTTATTTGAGAAATAAAATAACTAGCTGGTAACATTTGAATAATTCTCACTGGAAATGAAAGTCTTGTTTGTTTTACATTAAACACGCAAGAACTTTCACGTATTTAAACATTAACGTCAGTGTTTTATTATTGAAACATTCTGATATATTTGATATATAAAACAAGTTTATTTTGTAGTGACTAAAATGATTTTTAATTTATAATAAATAAGTAGAAATAGAATTTCTTTAAATGGTGTGCTGTTATGACAAAGTATTTGGCTCAGGTTTCTCACGGGAAAGGAACAGAAGAGTAA
This sequence comes from Pteropus alecto, assembly GCF_000325575.1. Lineage (NCBI taxonomy): Eukaryota > Metazoa > Chordata > Mammalia > Chiroptera > Pteropodidae > Pteropus > Pteropus alecto. Next base: position 30,900,737 of record NW_006442107.1, on the reverse strand, counting down.
GGAACCATTTATTGTTAGGAGTTGTTATCAATTGTTGATCAATCAGAAGTAAAAGTGGGGAGCAGTTTCATTTATGTTTGTGTTTCAAATACACCTATTTCGTAATATACAGATATATTTGTATTATTCTTTGGGAAAAAAGGTTTGAGTTAAGATGAATTTTGCCACAGCTTGTTAATAGCCTCCTGAACATATTTAAGGGGTTGGTGATGCACTACTATAAGTAATCTCCCTTTTTAAAACCTCCTCCTCCTTTACCCATTTCTCCCCTTTCATATATGTCCTCTGTCTTCCACATGCATAGAAAATGTGCCCCTGAAAATATGTTCAAATGCCAAATGCAAGAATTCAGATGATCTCTTAATTCCCTTGGAGGGAGTGGGTGAAGATATCATGAAAGTTTTCAGTGGTTTCCTCAGGCATCTTATCTTCCAGTCCAGGCCTCCTGGATGGCACTAAGGACTCATTTCTGCCAGTGCCCTTGAACTGGAAGCACTGCTTCTTGAGGCACACCTGGTCAGGTCCCTCGGGATCCCACCTGAGCAAGACGTTAACTCTTGGCCCAAGCCCCTCTCACTCACCTTCACAACTACCTGAATTGAAAGGTCAGGTGCCTCCTGGCTGCCTTTGTCCAGAGATGAACTAGGTTCCTGGAAGAAGAGGAAACTAACAGAGTCACCTGTATCTTTTTAGCCAAAGCAACTTCTCTACCAGGGTTCTTGACATTTTGGTGCCAAGGGACCCCTTTGGCAAAAGTCACAGACCTATTCTCAGTGTGTTTTTTAAATGCATAAAAATATATTACAAGAGAAATCCAAGTACATTAAAATGGAGTGCTACCCATGCACGGCTAGCTCTTTCTCATTTTTGAGGTAATTCAAGTGTCACCTCTTCAAAGATTCCTTTCCTTGTGTCAGCTTGCAGAACAATGAAAGAAGATCCTTATTTACAAACATGCATTTAACTTACAGAGATTCAACTACACAGTGTTGCAAAGGCAACTACATAAAGAATAAGAGAAAAAAAAGAGAAAGAGAAAGGAGAGAGTTTAGGAAGCTATACAAGTGCGAGTAGAGCTGTCAGTACTGTTCAGCCTTCTGTGCGGCAAGTCCCTGCCTGGGAATGAGCCTGAGGTGAGCCAAGGGTCTATGTTTCTTCCATGCCTCTCTCACGATGCACATCACTCTAGGCTGAGTGTGTTTCTTCTATTTAAAGGTAGATACTTTTCATACACAGTGGCCCTTAAAGGCAAACCAACTACTTCTTTTAAAATTTAATCAGAGAAACAGAGACTCACATATGTGAAATATAACTGTAAAAGTCTAATTATATTTGAGGAAATTTTTATTAGTGATCTCCACTGATAATATGAAAATAATAATGCAATTATTTATTGATCCCTTAAGATATTATTTTGACCCTTTACCCACATAAGCCATTTAATGCCCATAAAAATCCCTAGGCACTATGCTTCTCATTGCACAAATAAGGAGACTGACAGGTAAAGCCCCTCAGCTGGCAGCTGGTAACCCTGGAATTCAAACCAAGGGCTTTCTGACTTAAAAGCCATGTTCTTACTTCTTACCCAACACTTCCTTTTCTTAGGCAATATTAATTCTAATTAGAGTGGATATAAAACACCCGATTAGAATGGACATTTCTATTTTAAGCCTGGACATATACAGGTTAGATATTAAATATGCCATGTTAAGTAGAACTTACTGTTTTGAAAGAATTCCACAAGATGTATGTGTGCATCTATCTACTTTATCTATCTATCTATCTATCTATCTATCTATCTATCTATCTATCTATCTATCTGTCTATCTATCTATCTATCATCTATCTCACTGGTGTTTAGAAACAAAATTCAACTGAGTGAATTTTAAATATCTCATTGGCTTTATTCAATCATTCATTTCTCAAGCAGCATCCAACCTAGCAGACAGAAAGGAGCTCTGAGGAGCTGTACAAAATGAAAGATTTTATAGGCAGAAGGGAGCAAGAACAAGGAAGTTATATTGGGCAAAAAGGCAGGTTCGTTATTGCAAGGTTACTTGCAGAGGATGGCGGGGGTCTATCTGCAGATTAACTAATGCTGATCAGGCAATTGCTAAGTGACTGATTTAAGATTCCAATTTGGGGAGAGCCAGAAACTATAAGTCTTGGGTTGGTGACATGGGACTTAGGTTGAGCAAACTCCATTTTAGGCCTCTTGTCTTGTTTTTAACACTGGGGAGTAAGCAAGAGTCAAGGAAAACTATTGCCATAAGCATAGATTAGAAGCAAAACCAGCCTTTGAGGGTTCTCTGGCTTAGGATCAAGGTTGTATGAAACATCATTTGTTTCTCTTCCACTCCTCTTCAGGTGGAAGTTCTAAAGAGTGATTCCTGAATTAGCAAAGAGAATAATGCCACTTTATATTTTGATTTGGCTCTTTTAGCCAAGAAGATCAAAGAGTTACCAAATTAACGCTCTTTACCATTCTATGCATTCATTGAAAGGAGAAAAGCTATTTTTAACTTATTTTTGAAGTAGAGAGAAAATGGTGGACAAATTTACCTGATAGTCTACATAGTATATGAGGAAAAAAGGTCTCTTAGAAATATTCACTTAATAGTTGAGGAAACAGAGGCTCTGAGAGGTTGACTTACCCAGACTTAGAGTTAATGGTGGAGCCAGGATGAGAGTCTAGATTTAGGCTCCTGGTTCTGTGCACTTGCTGGTAGTGTGTTTCGTCTATTTAAAGGTAGATACTTTTCATACACAGTGGCCCTTAAAGGCAAACCAACTACTTCTTTTAAAATTTAATCAGAGAAACAGAGACTCACATATGTGAAATATAACTGTAAAAGTCTAATTATATTTGAGGAAATTTTTATTAGTGATCTCCACTGATAATATGAAAATAATAATGCAATTATTTATTGATCCCTTAAGATATTATTTTGACCCTTTACCCACATAAGCCATTTAATGCCCATAAAAATCCCTAGGCACTATGCTTCTCATTGCACAAATAAGGAGACTGACAGGTAAAGCCCCTCAGCTGGCAGCTGGTAACCCTGGAATTCAAACCAAGGGCTTTCTGACTTAAAAGCCATGTTCTTACTTCTTACCCACCACTACCTTTTCTTAGGCAATATTAATTCTAATTAGAGTGGATATAAAACACCCGATTAGAATGGACATTTCTATTTTAAGCCTGGACATATACAGGTTAGATATTAAATATGCCATGTTAAGTAGAACTTACTGTTTTGAAAGAATTCCACAAGATGTATGTGTACATCTATCTACTTTATCTATCTATCTATCTATCTATCTGTCTATCTATCTATCTATCATCTATCTCACTGGTGTTTAGAAACAAAATTCAACTGAGTGAATTTTAAATATCTCATTGGCTTTATTCAATCATTCATTTCTCAAGCAGCATCCAACCTAGCAGACAGAAAGGAGCTCTGAGGAGCTGTACAAAATGAAAGATTTTATAGGCAGAAGGGAGCAAGAACAAGGAAGTTATATTGGGCAAAAAGGCAGGTTCGTTATTGCAAGGTTACTTGCAGAGGATGGCGGGGGTCTATCTGCAGATTAACTAATGCTGATCAGGCAATTGCTAAGTGACTGATTTAAGATTCCATTTTGGGGAGAGCCAGAAACTATAAGTCTTGGGTTGGTGACATGGGACTTAGGTTGAGCAAACTCCATTTTAGGCCTCTTGTCTTGTTTTTAACACTGGGGAGTAAGCAAGAGTCAAGGAAAACTATTGCCATAAGCATAGATTAGAAGCAAAACCAGCCTTTGAGGGTTCTCTGGCTTAGGATCAAGGTTGTATGAAACATCATTTGTTTCTCTTCCACTCCTCTTCAGGTGGAAGTTCTAAAGAGTGATTCCTGAATTAGCAAAGAGAATAATGCCACTTTATATTTTGATTTGGCTCTTTTAGCCAAGAAGATCAAAGAGTTACCAAATTAACGCTCTTTACCATTCTATGCATTCATTGAAAGGAGAAAAGCTATTTTTAACTTATTTTTGAAGTAGAGAGAAAATGGTGGACAAATTTACCTGATAGTCTACATAGTATATGAGGAAAAAAGGTCTCTTAGAAATATTCACTTAATAGTTGAGGAAACAGAGGCTCTGAGAGGTTGACTTACCCAGACTTAGAGTTAATGGTGGAGCCAGGATGAGAGTCTAGATTTAGGCTCCTGGTTCTGTGCACTTGCTGGTAATCCAGGAGTGTAAAGGAACATTCCTTCATTTATTCATTCTTTCATTCAGGCCCCAGAAATAGGGCATTTACATGGGTCAGAAGCTATGAAGAGAAAACAAGGCATGATTCTGCCCTGAAGGAACTCACATATTAATCAAGTTGTTTATATTTTTTGAAGGATAGTGAGGGGAGAATAATGGTGAATGTGTACGGAGAGACTGGTCAGCAAATTAATGATCTCTGTATAACTGTTAAGTATAGTCATAGGGCATGCTGATTTCAGGCAGGACAAAAGAAGAACATTTATATTAGTCCAGAGTTCAGGAAAGATCTGGGCTTAGCTTGAAGGATGAGTAGGTCATAAATGGATATATGAAAAGTGCAAAGGAAGCAAATTGAAATCGATTTGAAGACCAATAAGAATTTTTTTGCCTGAGTACGTGCCCTCATTTCTGCCTGGGTTATGCCTAACTGAATTTCTTATTCTAGATTCTCTCCTCTAATCTATTTTTAAATATTGCTGCTTTTTAAATATTATACTTCTCAGAATCTATGAGTAGCTGTCTCTCCCTCCTGATTATGAGAGCCTTACGGGTAGGAATAGTCCAGCTCATCCATCTTGGTGTCCCAGGGAGGTGCCTGTCTTAGTGCTTTGTACCTAAGAGGTTCTCATTAAAAATTTATTGAACTTAGCCAAACATTCTCACCTGCATTTTATGACTCATGGATATGTTGCTAAATATGAATTTATGCGTCCTCCTAAAATGCATGTAATTAGAATACATAAAATATTAGTAACCTGGAATATTATATTATTAGAATACTTTGATGTTATTATCCTAAAATAGTATTAAATGCTTATAGGATTTCTCACTGAATAATGTCATTAGTAGCTGTTTGAGGTGCTGTTTTTATTGTTCAATCAGGTGACTACCATGTTTCAAAGAGAGTACTGGCAACCAGGGTAGTTTATTTCTAATACCAGCCTTCTCTAATCAACTTATAGATGTTTACATGGTAAATGGGTGAGATTAGAGAAGTGAGAGTTGGGTATATGGAGAGAAAAAAAAAAAAGAATTTCAATGTTTTTTAAAAATCACAAATTTCTCAATTTAGTAACTTAAATTCCTATTTTTCCAAATTTCTCCATGGACTGAACAAGAAGCTTTAACATTTTTTTCAAAACAAAAACTTCTGACCCTGGAAGCCACTTTCGTTATTCAATCATATAAAATATTCATAATCTTTTATTTCATGCTGGAAAAAAATGACTGAAACATATTGCCACAGATCCTTTAACTGAGAGTTGAAAATCATTTTTTTTCCAGAATATCACAATAATTATGGATTAGGCATATAAAATTTTATGAATTCAAAAATGCTTTTTCCAAAATAAGAAAAAACTCATCAGAAAAACTCACACTTCTCTTACATACAAATGCATTAAGGCCTTGAACCATTGGCCCTAGAACATTTGAGAAATATTGATAAAAAAACAGAAACCTCCAAAAATGAATTATTCAACTATCTGGAAGTCTCTTAGCTAAAAACTTTGGTAAATATATATAGTAGCATCTTTGTCAGGTTCGCAGCAATTTTTCACCTAATATTAATATGGGAATTTCCAGCAGTTTCATGTGGTCCTGAAATGCATTTAAGAAGGCCAAGTGTATTCAGACTTTGAAGAAAGGGGATTTTAAAAAAAAACAAAAAAACTGGTGAATGAGAAGGAATTTATTTCATGCTCTACGAAGTTTGGTGTTACAGTCTTTAGCTATTGGTTAAATACAGGAATGGAGAAATGATTCCATTGTGTGTCCTGAATGGGGAGAAAATACAAATTAGTATTACAGTAACACTAACCAAAGTAAATAATGTCTCTCAACAAAAATGTATAGTCTAATTTATTAAATGCACAGCTAAGTAATGGTAAAACTCTGTCACATAAGTGTGCTGCAACAGCCCTCATTCTGCCTTTGATTTTTATGTGTAAAATTAAACTTTTGTTCTTGGTAGGTTCTTGATCCCAGTGCCTTTCTCACTCTTTGATTTCTTATCCTTCCTCCTACTTGAATCTCATGTAGTTTCCCTTTATTGAAATATTTTAGTTGTCTTTGAAATAATTCAGCAACCAGAGGGAATTTTTAAAAAAATTTTTTTTTAAATATGCTTTTTCCAGTATGTATTTCTAACTTCTAGCAGATATGGTCACATGCAACAAAGAATATAATTATTCTACAACTATGAAGTAAGTAAATATAATACGTAAAGAATAATTTTTAGTAAATATTTTTTTTTTCAAATACTAGTTTATCTGAGATTTACTTTTAGTGAAAGATAACCAGGATATATTTATGAAATTGATTATTTAAAGGATTTTATACACAGCCATGCTAATGAAGGAATTTATCTTTCTTTGTACTAAAAGTATGTTTAGGATACCAGCAAGGTAAGGAAATACGAACGTTCTTTAAAATCTATCTAGTGCAAGAACTACATAATGCTGATTACTACAATTGAGATATTATTCACCAAAATTATGTTCACAAAGTTTGAGCTTCTTTTTCTGTGACTCAGAGCATAGACTCCTGAGTAGTGAGAGCGTGGTGCCCTTGTGACTCCCCTTTTCCTTCCACTTCCCACTCCCTCCAATAACTCAGTACCTTGCAGGTCTCCAGGGTGGGAGGGAGCCCTGGGCAGGAAGTGGGGAGTTTTCTTAATGTGGAGCAACTGGAGGGGGAGAATAAAGACAAAGTGGAAACATTTAAGTTAACTGGTAAAGTATTTGTCGATAGAGAAATGCATTGTTAAATCAAGTCCTGTGACCTTGGTTTCTTTTCCTCGCTTGACTAGTCTGTGCGAAGGGAAAGGATAGAGTTGATTGCACTGCAAATCTAAATGCATACATGTAATACAGAGCCAGAAAAACATCATTTTAGCTATTAGGGTAAAACACCACAGTTTAAAACCATATTGTATTTTCAATTATTAGTTCATAAGATACATTCAAACCAGATGAATAGAATATTATGGTCATATAGAATGGAGAAAATTAATATTTACCTCAGTACCAAACAGAATAAATATCAGCTTCTCCTACCACGTAAGTACCACTCCCAAAAATAACATGTCATTTTAGGAAGTAGATAATTTCATAAAATGTTAAATGTCTAACTACTAGTTGTTTAAAAATAGTAATTTGGGCAAGCACATAATTAAATGGAAAGATTCATCTGTTTATAAAGACTTTTTGATTAAAAATAAATCGCTTTAAAGGAACATGGTAAAATGACCAACTTTTGAGTTAAAAATGTAAACGTATACAATATATTAAACGTAGTATATGATGCAAGTCTGTGTTATACTTCAAAATTATAATAATGCTCTTGAATACAAAAATTCAATATTATTTCCTATTGAGAGGCTAGGGGCCTATTGACTTGAATAGGACTATTTCACTAAAATTAACAGAAATAGGGTTATTTCACTAGAAATAAACCACCTATTAGTAGTTCTGTTTTATGTGGAAAGTCTTTGAAAGACTAACAGTAAGTTTTTTAATGTAACAACCACTTTTATTTTATAACTTTAATTATTAAAATATTTATAATAGAAGAGATCGAGCAGTACCTAAAAAATCAAAATCGAAGACATGAATTCCTTCTATGTTATTAAAATTATATTGTGCTTTTTCAAATTTCACTGGAAAAGAAGTATTTTAGATATAATTTTGACTCTCTGTGCTTTATAAAGAAAAGATTATCATCCGTGGTGTTTGAAGATCAAGTTCTAGTAAATTAGAGAAACCCCACTTCGCTAAGATCCCGCCTCAGTGCCCTATCTCATTTCACAATGTCCTTTCGTGTAGAATGCCTCTTCAACACCATGTTCACCGTCCTTTTTAGATCTTCACAGAACCTCACTGCTATTATCTTTTACTGAGATAAAGTCAGAGCTCTAAAGAACTTAATGCAGTTATTTTTCTCACAGTCATCCAAAAATTGTTTTCTGAGTAGTTTGGACCTACTACTTAAAGATGAAAATCACCGGCGACAAAAGGACGGTGGAAAGGCAAAGATTAATACTGAATTGAAGAGAATTTTGAAAACTGGATCTTTGTGTCCTAAAGTATTATTCACCAAAGCAAAGAGGCTGTAAAGAAAGAAGAGAGAGAGAAATATACTAGATACTGATAGGAAAGGCCTTGTAAGTACTAGGAGAGGCAACTGGAGCAAAGCGAGTGGAGAATCTGATTTTCATTGGCAAATACATGCATTAGATCATTTGAAACTTGTCTTAAAACTTGTTTTCCCAACATTTTATTATGAAATATTTTCATCAGAAAAGTGGAAAGAATTGTACAGTGAACACCTATCTTTTTGCCAAGATTCTACAATGACCATTTTATACTATTATGTTTACCACCTGTCTGTCCCTGTACTCATCTCAATCCATCAATCTAGCTTCTTTTCTGATGCATTTCAAAGTGATTCGAAGAACTAAGTACACTTTACTTCTAAACTGTTCAGCATTTACATCAACATTTTTATTGTTTGAGGTCAAATTTACATATAGTGGAATACACCAATCTACACAAATCTTTCACATTCTCTGATTTTTTTTTTCAACTGCAGATGGCTATGCAATCCAAACTTTTATCAAGATATAGAACATAACATTATCCCAGAAAGTTCCCTCATGTGCCTTCACAGTCAATCTCAACAGCCACAGATGTTCAGAGTTTTTTTTTTTCTCATAAATGAGTAGTGTTTGTCCTTTAATTTCATGTGAATGAAACCACCATATAACTATCTTTGTATAAGGCTTCTTTCACTCAGCACATCGACTTATACAATCTCTTCCATTTACCTGCAAAGTGAGATGTAGTAATCCTATACTTTTGATACCAAGTGGCTGAGCCAATTTGGTGAATTTCAACTTTCAGGCCTATTTCCTGCCATTCTCAATCTTGCCAGCAATGCTCACATCAGCACCAATGCAACATGTGGTGAGAAGGGGCCTGAGATGTTCTGCAAACTTGTGGAGCACGTGCCCGGTCGACCCGTGCGGAACGCACAGTGCCGGATCTGTGATGGCACCAGCGCCAACCCCAAAGGCAAGTGTTGCTTCTTCTCTTCAGAACTACCTGTGGGGGTTTATACTCTTTGAAATAATTATGAAGACTTCTGTTAGGAAGCCATGAACTCTGTGTTTATCTTCACTGCTATTCATTTCCATTAGCCTACAGTTTAGAAGTAAAAATAAATAAATAACCCCAAAGCTGAAAGGTATGCATGTTTTTATTTTCTTTTGACAGAACGCCATCCAATATCAAATGCGATAGATGGCACCAATAACTGGTGGCAAAGTCCCAGTATTCAAAACGGAAGGGAATATCACTGGGTCACAATCACTCTGGACTTAAGACAGGTAGGTAAGGCCGAAGCTGTTGAAGAATGTCTGTGAGTGGCTGAGTTGTCGTCTGCTGATAACGTTCGGGGAAGTATGCCTTGTTTCTGAACACATTTACATTCTGTTCTCACTGTTTTTCCACCAGATAAAGTTAAGTGATATAAAGAAGTAGTCCATTTAGTATATTTCTTGTCACATTTATCATTCCCAGATATCTCTGAAAAGATGAGTGTAATTGTTTCCATAGATTTTGACATCCTTATAAACTATGTCAGCAGGGCACACTCATTCGTTCAGGATACTATATTACGGGCTGTGTGGTAGGTATCAGCAGACACACTGCAGGACCAGTGTGGGGACACAAAACCCATGCATTTCCTGCCTTTCAAGCTTATTATCTTGCTATTATCACTGTGTAAAGTTATTGTAGAAAATAAGGCTTAGAAACAAAGGAGGATAGTGTTAAACCTCCTGACCATGCCTCACCCTTGTCATGGTGTCTGTGAGGGCTGTGAGTAAGCTGGAGGTGTCCTGTACTTCCGTGAGCAAGCCTTCAGCATGAGTTGGGAAAGACAAAGTATAATTGGTTCAGGCCACACTTGCAACCTCTTGATTTGCTTCAAGACCATGTCAGAGAATGGAGAGAAATATGGTATGGGCACTGGTTGCCCCAAAATTTCTGGGAAAGGGAAAGAAATCTGCGTGGAAGGGATGAAAAGGGGAGATGGCAGCTATTGTCACAATTTCTGATTTCAGTTCTTAAGAAAAGCCATCACATGATATTCTTATTTATTTTCATTCAACTTCTCTTATTTTAAAACTCATCAATATCATGTGAAATATCAGTTGAAAGAGACAAATAGTTGAAATGTGCACTGTAGGACTGAAATAGGGATTTTTGGAAATTTAATGATGAATCATAATTCTTTGAATACGTAATAGTTTAAAAAATGTTCAATATTTTAATTAGACAAAGCAATCCTGTGTAAATTCATGTGCAAGGAACTTTAGATCTCTAATAATAACAGTAAATAAGGTAGCAACACACAGCTCAAGGGACATTTTTCTAAGTTTAGGTTCATACTATTACATAAGTAAAATAACACTTCTGATGATTTTCAGCCTGAATTAACGTTATATGTTAATATTCTCAAATCCACCTAAAGAAAAATAGAAAAAAGCCCTCTTTTTGCCCTGGCCTTTTGTTTTTTTACTTTCAGTGATTTTGTTTCTTTCATCACCTTTCAATTTATTTTCCTTTTTTAAGGGAAAAAGTATAACCATTTTCATCATTAGGAACATCATATTATTTGAGTTTGGCCAAACTAATAGCTGGGCATTTTACGTATAGACTTCAACGCATTTTAGACTATTCTTTGTCCTGTAGTATTCACGCTTGAGTTCATCCTGAAGGGAAATCTTTTGCTTTAAGTTGGACTGAGTCAGCTTGAGGAATTCCACAGACGCATCAGTTTTAAGTCTTTAAGGCATGTGCAGCTGACCGCTGAACAATTCGGGGACTAGAAGCACCAACCCCCATGCAGTCGAAAATCCTCATATAACTTTTGACTGCCCCCAAAATTTAACTGCTCTCAGCATCAGCAGGGGATTGGTTCCAGGACTCCCATGGATAATACAATCCACAGATGCTCAAGTCTCTTATATAAAATGGTGTAGAACAATGCATACAGTTGACCTCTGAATTTACAGATTCCCAACTATGGACTGAAAACAGTACAGGTATTTATTGAAAAAAAATGTATGTATGTAAGTGGTCCTGCACTGTTCAAACTCATATTATTAAAGGGTCAACTTTACAAATTACCTCTAGGTAATTTCCAGTGTTTTTATATAAGCTTCTAAATTAAAATTATTTAAAATAATTAGTACTAAGAAATTTCTTAACCTTTTACACAATGTAAAATTTCTGCTTCCAGTTTTAAAAAGTTCATAATACTTATATCTCAGCAAATCTTTCTCAGATATATTTATTCATTGAGCTTTTTAACTATGGATATTTTTGAATATGTAGAAAGCATATTACTGTGATATGCATATACTCAATCCCAAGATTCAGGGACTTTTAAACATTTTTGCCACGGTTTTTTCATCTTGCCAAACACATTCCAAGTGAAACGCAGTTATTATGATGTTGTACCAATACCGTATTTTTTGTGTCTTCAAAAAATAAGACATTTGTTTTTAATAGGCACCATGCCATTAGAACCTCTAACAAAATTAACAGTAATTTCATAATAACTATTTCTCCATCTGTATCCAGTTTTCCAATTTATCTACCAATGTCTTTTATGTTTTGTTTGTTTGTTTGTTTCAAACCAGGATCCAATAAGGAACATACGTTGCATTTGATTGTTATGTTTCTTTAATCTCTTCTAATCTGAATTGTCTTCCATTTTTTTTTAATGATATTGTTTTTTTTTTTTAATAGACAAGGACAATTGTCTTGTAGAATATCTCACATTCTGGGTTTGTTGGATTGTTTCATCATGGTTTTGTTAATATCTTCCTTTATGCCCTCTATTTCCTATGAACTAAACTTAGCTCTTAAGACTTGATGAAATTCCAGTTAAATATTGTTGGTCAGAACGATCATCGGTGACCTTGGCTACTTCTGTGGTACCCAGGGTTGCTTATTCCTTTAGTAATAAGGCTTAATTTAAATCCTGTATAGGTATTGACAATCAGATCGCTTCTCTATAAAATTATTTCCCCATTTCTCCCACATCTCACCTTTGTTTCCTAGGTCTCACTGACATGCAGACCTAGAGCACGGCTATACCTTTTGATAGCTTTTGTTCCATCGTCAAAATCTATTAAGCCAGCCATCAGCCAGCTACTAGTTAATTTCTAGATTATATACTCCACAAGGGCAGAATCTGCAGCTATCTTCTTCATCTGCCTTCTCTTCTTCTTTCTCTTTCCTTTCCTTTCCCTGTTAAAGTTTATTAAGGATTGTCTTGCTCACTCTTGCCCAGACATTGGCAGAGTTGAGGCACTGGGTGAATAATCCTAGTGTGAGTCAATGCATTTTTCACATTCCCCTCCTTGTTTTTGTTCACAGCCTAATTAAAAGATGGCAATCAAACAAGCCTTTCAACTGCTTTGTTTCACTCCTGTAAAAATATAAAATTAGAGTATAGATTTCTAGAGTAAAATTATAGACAGACCTTAATATTATCAGGAGTCATAACAACTTCGTGTTGTAGGCGTGTTCATGTAAACTAATAAATATGTCAGTTCCTGAGAGGTTTTATGACCAAATTATTCAGCTTCATTCTGTATTGCAAATGCCGAAGATGTTGATCCCATTCTTGATCATGTAGTTGATCACCCTGTTGAAATGATGGCATTTTTAGCCTCTGTGTCTAAAGTTTGGCTACCTGAAAGATAAACCAAAGAAAAGATAAAAAGTGATTTATCAGAGAGTCCATAAATGTTGTGTGGTTTGCAATAAGATTTAACTACAGAGTGTTTGCTTTAGTAACATTACACGAGGAGTGATTAGATTTATTTCTTTATTTCTTCAAAATAATTCCTGTTATTCATTTCTTACATTGATTCACAATATTTTAGAATAACACTGTTAGATATTTAGCAACATCTCAATTTTAAAAAATCTGGGAATTGAATGAGTTCGGTATTTTTTCTTTTAATAAACATAAAGCTGGTCACTTTAACAAATGTAAAACTAACACACATGTGGGTAGTCTCCAATATTAAACTGTTGCTTACTTGTCAGGTGACTTCGGGCTTGTTTTTTAGCACTACACCACCGAAGTGAGTCAGGTACCACTTGTGACAACTTAAAATTTTGAAGAAATCGTTTTGAGAGAGCATTGCACATTTGATGGATCTTGAATTTTATGATTGTCAACATTTTTTAAGCCCTGAAAATTATATTAAAATGTATTCCTTATGGTAAAGTTTCTCAATAAAAGACCCCAAGACTTTCTAGTTTGAGACACGCTACTTTAAATATGTTCCAGCATTCCCACTTTTAGGTATATCCCCAGAGGACTGGAAAGCAGGAATTCAAATAGATATTTGCACATCCATGTCCATAGCAGTACTATTCACAATAGCCGAAAGGTGGAAGCTACAGTGTCCAACAGTGAATGGACAAACAATATGTGGTCTATACATAGAATGGAATATTCTGCCTTAAGAAGGAAGTGAATTCTGATACACGCAATACCTGGATAAACCTCAAAAATATGCTAAGTTCTGGAGATGGATGGTGGTGACAGTTGCACAACAATGTGAATTACTTAATGCCACTGAATTGTGCACTTAAAATGGCTAAAATGGTCATTTTTTTGTGTTATCTATATTTTCCTGCAATTTTTAAAAGTTAATATACTGTGAAATACATGCCGTTTTCTATCAGCCCATCAGGGTCCAATCAGGAAAACAGAAACCACACCAGTTATTTAAAGGGACATATCTGGTATGAGGAACTGGTTAAACAGTGTTGGAGAAATAGAAAAGGGAGTACCAAGGTAACACAGAGATAGTAAGAGCTGAAGAGTAACTAAGGGAGGAGATGGGATCATTTGTACCTAGAGGGTTGGAGGGAAAGCCCCACCTCTGAGTGGCAGTGAGAAGGCTCATTTGCAGTGTACTTAAAGGCTGAAGACTGCAGTCAACTGTGACAGTCAAGGTGAAGGACACCGACAGGAGCAGCAGATACACACAGAGAAGAGCAATCCTGCCTCCCTATCTCCAGCCTCTTGCCTCCCTCCTCCAGCTTTCTAGCCTCTTGCTAGTGATTCTACTCAAAACCCCACAAAACAGTACAAAAAGGTAGATTTGCAGTTGCTTTGCAACCTACACAAATACTATCTTCTTAGTCGGTGATCACTTGCACCCGTACAATGACGTAAACACAGAGACACAGCCTTAAAATTCTGGAGAAGAATTTTAAGAAATTATAAAGAACTTCATTTCATATATCTACATATAGATATCCTGAATATGCTTATATTAAGTTTCTAGGTAAAGTTTGGAACAAAAATGCAAAACTTAGAATTCTTATGGGAAAATCATGGACTGCCGTCTGATACTTCGACAGACTAGGTAGCTTGGATCTCAGCCGATCCTGTGGCTTTAAGAAGGACAGAGGTGGAGGAAAAGTATTAGCAATTCTATTTATTTATGTATGTATGTATTTATTATTACTCTTTGTGTATGGCGTGGTGGAGATATATAAAGAGTATTTGGGTGATAATGCTTTCCTAATTTACAAAGTAGAATGCCATAGCATTAAGAATGAAGGGTAGCTCCTAGTCAAGCACTGGACAAATTCCTCACACTAAATAAATGTATTTCCTTCTGTCATGTTTGTAATCCACAAATGACTTTGAAGTCCCAAAGATCTTCAGAAATCACAAAGGGAAACTTTAAACAACACCTTGATATAATCTAATTGAAGTTAGCTAATACTAATGATTAGCTAAGAAGTGTATTTAAGCAGATTTTGAGGAAATAAATTTTTAAGTCGATAATTTTTTTCTGGTTCGAAAGTAATATGAGCTCATTGTAGAAAAATTGGAAGGTACGTATAAGTAGAAAGAGGCAGAAAAACTTACAATCCCTTTACTCTGAAACAATCGCTAATAATATCCGCATCTCCATTTAGACTTTTGCGCGCATTCCTATGCATTCGATCATGTTGCAGTGTCATTTATTGCATACTTAATGTGGGCGAGACCCCGTGCCCGGCACTTCATCTGTGTTACATCACTGAATCTCGTACTCACCCTATGAGCGTGGTCTAGTTATTATCTTCTTCTGACAAATGACAAAACTGAAACAGAGAGTTTAAGTAAATTGGTCAAGGTAGGACTCACTGAGATTTAAGACTCTGGGATCTATCTGCATTATTGGATGATTTCATCCCTTAAGCTGAGATTTATGACATATATGTTTGTCTCCTGATATTTTATTTAAATTTTTAGCATGAGCATTTCCCAATATAACTAAAACTCATTATTAATAATCTTTAAGTTGCATCAATATTCCATATGGTTTACCCTTTATGTGCATAAGAATTCCTATGCTGGATGCTTTGGTTGATTTTTTGTTGTGGGCGTAAACTCGAGCTTTCAGTGAAAAAGAATCGATCTCATATGTATGCCAATGAAGTAATGCAGTGAAAACATGTCACTTTCAAGGTTCATATCGCAAGTTTGTAGTTAGTTTTGAGTATCCCTTTAAAAAGTAATGTTTATTTCCCGTATTATATAGGAATTGATACATATATATTGTATATGAATAGGTATATATGATGTTTATGTATAGAAAGCTATATATGGTATATAATCCATATATAGTATACAGCATTTAGCATTTAAGAATTTAAAATAATATGGAATTTAGTAATATAGTGTTATAAGATTATATATAATATATAATCTATATATAGCATATAAAATCTATATATGTATATGAATACACAATGCATATATACAGATGACCCACACTTAAGATAGGTCAACTTACAATATTTCAGTTTTACAATGGTGTGAAAGAGACATGCATAATAAATTACATAAGCTATTCAACACTTTATTATACAATAGGCTTTGTGTTACATAATTTTGCCCAACTGTAGGCTAATGTAAGTGTCCTGATCATGTTTAAGGTAGGCTAGGCTGAGCTATGATATTTGGTAGGTTAGGTGTATTAAATGCATTTTCCTCAATGGTGGTTTCAACTTAGGATGGTTTGTTGGGACGAAACTCTATCATAAATGGAGGCGCATCTATATCGGAATCTATATATACACATACATACGTAAGTATAGGTTATAGACTATATAGCATTTTTTTCCACATCCATACTATTTTATATGTTTTCCCCAATAAATCTGGAATACAGATGGTCCCTCTTTGAAGGTAAGAAAATCGCAGCACAAAGCCATTCATTCACTAGCTTACCCAGAGTCACGTGGCTCCATGTGCTCCAGCTGGGCTCAAAACTCAGGATTTCTGGTTCTTTCTTTCTGCACTATCTCACCTGGTTTGTTCCTGGTATCCTACCATTGTTTTCCCTTGCATTATGATTTTATGGGGAGACTGGCAGGAGCTCTTAGAATTTCCTCCTCATTTGGGAGTGTTCAGATTCTTCCTAAATCCATCTGCTTATTCTCTTTTCCCATGTTGTTACTCAGCGGGTCCTCTCCCTGGTGAATGGGGCAGGGTATTAACACTTTTCATGAGTTTACAATGACCGGTAGATCTGGGTTCTACCTAACGTGTTTTTTGTCAAGAAGCAGGAAAATAAATCAATGTTTTGTATTTTCCTTTCAAAATTTTAAACCTAGGCAAAAATCTCACTGGGAGTTGTCAGATTTGTGAGTAAAAATTTGTAATGTTCCTTTAGAAGATAAAATACATTTTGTAAAAAAGGAAACCTTTCCTATGGAATTGAAAATAAAGTTGCCTTTGAAGCACTGCTTTGTTTTCTGTGTAGGTTTAATTAGGAAGTAGCACTTTATTGTGGGAACATAATCACAGAAGGGCCTTTGTTTTATGCAAACCTTTAGACAAGAGCTGCTTGTTTGCTAGGTTTTATAAAACCCCATTAATTTGGATGTCTGTTGTTTTTATCCCCAAAATTTCTGAAAAATTAACCAGAACTAGATTGAGGTTTATTATTGTACTATCCAAATGGAAAGTGTTTGCAAGCACATTGACAGGGTAAATAAGAAAAGAACAGGCAAATTTCACATTCTTAAAGTGGAAAATCTTGAAAGATTTTTAGAACAAAAATTGCATGTAAATTGGAGCTTCTCATTACAAATTAGTCTTTGCTGTTTCTTAAAAGAGGTTAGGCAGAGACCCTTCCTGGAAGCTGTGGTAGAAATTACTCTTACTGTGTACTTGTATTTATTCAAAATAATTCTATTTCAATTTTTTATTATTTCATACTAGCCTCAGTCAATTTAAAATAGTAAGTTTTTCTTGAATTTGTTTGGCAAAATAAATAGATCAGAAGAAATCTTAAGCTCCCCACTATGATTTGGAAATGAGCAATGCTAAATTCTTGTCCTTCAAACATTTTTATCTTTTTTGTCCTGTTCTCTGCGAAGCTACTATTCTTACAGATATGTCTTTATTTTGTTTCCACAGTTTTATTATCTCATGTTATTTTCTTATACACAGCTTCTCTTCCAGTTCTTTATTTCTGTTTAAGAACTCACTGCAAAACTTCATGACTTAAAACAACAACATTCATTTCATATCTATCCAGGTTTCTAGAGGTCAAGATTTCAGGAAGGGCTTGTGTGAGTTGATGTGCCTAAGGCTGCCGTCCTTGAGGGGTGGAGGTGAAGCAGCTTGGCAGGAGGGACAGGGAGAGCTGGGGAGTGTGGTTTAGACAGCGGGGGTCTGGCCAGGCTCTTCCTTCATGTGGTCTCAGGATTTCTCTGTGTGGTCTCTTTATGTGCACTACCTTAATCCCTCACAGCATTAAGGTAGAAGGTAGATTATTTATAGGGCAGTTCAGGGCTCCGGCATGAATGTTCTAGAGAAAGAGGCAGAAGTTGTGTTCCCCCTGTGAACTTGGCCTTCACAGTCACACAGTGTTACTTCCTCTGTGCTCAATAGGCCGCTCAGTCACTGAAGTCAGCAGAGATTCAAGTGGAAGAAACATGAAGCAAACTCGGCCTGCTAATGGGAGGGAGGAGTAAAGAATTTGAGACCTATTCTAAAATTATCACTGCCTCATACTTCTGAAAACATTTTTCTCTGAGAAGCTTCTTCTGGTAGCCTTCCATAGCTTATCTTTTAGGTGACATACCTATTGGATCAAATGGGGATCATAGATGGGGATACAAATATTTTATTTTAAATTATTCACCAACAAGTGAGCTGAATAAATAAAAATAATTGAGGCCAGGCTTTAAGAACTATATGGAGATTCTTTTCTTGACAAGATTTGTTTTTAAACCTTATTATTTTTAAACCTTATCAATGGTGGTTTGCCAGTCAAGCATACCCATTTTTTCCATTTAGCACAGTTTAGTTTACCAAACTTTCCTCCTTTTTTCTCTTTTTGTTTATGGTGGAGTATTGGCCATACTATTACAGTGTATCTTACTCAACTGGGCTTTGGGAAAGATTCTGGGAAATTAGTGAAGGCAGTTTTCAGGACTTTGTCAAAATATACTTTTCAGATTCCCCACTGTTTGAGCTTCAAAAAAGCTTTTTGTGTATTTATGGAAAGAATGGGAGGTCTGTTCTGAAAGCATTATTTCTTCCTGTTATACTGAAGCTAAAGAAAAAAAGTTTTAATTTCTAAAGAAATATTTCTTTGATAATAACAGTACAATTTGGAATACATTCCAGCATTTGCTTTTTTTTTTTTTTTTTGCTTTTTACATAGCAATCCACTCAAATTACAACATCTTCATCTTTAAAAAGAAAGCTGTAACAAATAAAAACAAAGTAGATCATGAATACCTCAGCTATACCTCAGTCTCTTATGTTTTTAATTTCTTCAATTTACCTTTTTTTCTGATATAAAAGTAGACATTTTTTAAAAGTACAGAAAATTTTAAGAAAAAGGTTTTTAAAAAATCACTTGTGATTTTAAGGATCAAGGATTACCTTTTGATTCACTCCATCATATTTGAGTATACTGTATATATTAACAACTCACAATCTCTGCTCATTGGGTGCTAGGGTCTCAGAATTTGTTGATGAATAAGACCATGATGACATCCAGGGTAAGCCCTTAGCACAAAGTACATAACAGACAGTAAGCTTCTTATATATATTGGTTATTACCACCGTTGCTTCAGTTGTTATTTAAGGCTGACCTTGGCCTTTAGAGGCTTCTGGTCTCTTGGGGGATATAGGTGAGTAAGCAGACTGTTTCTTCTTGGTGGTATAGCGTGTGCAGGTATTGAGAATGCAAGGAGGATACATAGGAAGGGTGGCTTACGGAATTGAGGAGACAACTCAAAGGAAGGACTCAGTGAAAAAAGGGAGCAGAGAACGAGGAACCAGAAGAGGAACCATTGTTCTGATTTTTTTTTTTCCATTTTGGATTAGCTTCGCCAATTATATAACATCATATAAATGGAAGCAAATGATTGTGTGTCTGTATGTGTGTGTGTGTGTGTGTATCTGGCTTCTTAGCATTATGGCTGTGAGAGTCATCCATTGTTTTTATTAATGGTTTTTTTTTTTAAATTTCTTAGTATTTCACTTCATGAATATACTAAAATTTGTTTATCTATCCCCCTGTTAGGTTATTTGGATTACTCCATTTCTTTTTTTCAGTGTCTATTTTATTATCTACTTCATTGAGATATAATTAACATGTAACATTGTACAAGTTTGAGGGGTATAACTTGTTAGTTTGATACATTTATATATTGCAATATGATTACTAAAGTAGTCTTAGCTAATACCTTTATCACTTCACATAATTATCATTTCTTTTTTGTCTGAAAACAATTAAGGTAAAATCTCTTAGACTCTTTGAAATTTATAATACAGGATTGTGTGTTAGATTTCCAGAACTTATTTGCTTATTTATCTACTAGTTGCTACATTTTTTTTTTCTTTTGTATTGTACAGCTGCCTTGAATGTTCTTATAAAAGTCTTTTTCTGGGCATATGTTTTTATTTTTCTAGGACTGTAATTGCCTGGCCAAAGATATGTGTATATTTGACTTTATTAGACATTGACAAACCACTATTCAGAAAGTGCCTTCAGGCAGAAAGCTCTTCTCCCAGGAATCACTGTCCTGTGCTGCCTACTGCCCAACATTTTATAACCACTCATTATGTACTTTGTCAGGTTTTTCAGTTGTTTACTATAGGAGGGCCAGGTGGTACCAATTCCTTCTTCATGACCAGCATCTAAATTTCTATAATAATTTTTAATGGCAGACTCACATGTCATTGTCTGGGTATATTTATTTAACCTGCTCTCACTGTTGGACATTTAAGGTAGCTCCAATTTTATAATATCAAATTCCAGCAGACATTTGGATGTTTTTATGGCTGCAGTGTTGATTAGTTTTTAGTGCAGATCCCTGGACATGGGAATATTGAGTCAAAGAGCTTAAACATTTTTCGAACATGAACTTTACTATCTAATTTTTTCAAAAATATTGTTCAATTTATATACTCGCTAACAATAAGTGAAAATGTGTGTCTCACAACCCTTCAGCAGCATAAAGATTAAAATTTTCTTTTGATTTTTGTTCTCTGCCAATTGAATAGCATAGAATTAATTAATTAATAATTAATACAGTTAGTCATTTATTCAGGTATGATATATATTCTTTATCTACATTATGTCACTGTGGTGTTCATCTTTTTGGGGTCACTGGGCCAAATGCAGATGCTTAAACAATGTTTGTTTTTTTTTATTATCTTCATGTGTATAAATTATGTCATGATTATTAATCTCCAATGAGGCAGTTATATTGCTTTATAACATGGTAGTGACATATTTTTAGACATTTGAATAGCAGGACAGCATTTTCACATCATAACAGAAGAGGAAAATTTTTAAATAACTCTAAATATTATTTTGAGAGGTGTCAGTTGTCAGAAAACTATTGCACTTGGAGAAAGTGACTAAAAATCAGATAGTATACCTTTTCTATACTATACCTTGTATACCTTGTGCATTTTATAAATGTTTCCTATTCATTATTTCATACTAATGATGTGAGAAATCTGAAGAACATGGCGGTTCTTGTCTACATTATTCACTGTGAACAATACGGTGGAATAAAGAGAAAACATCCTCTGGATTTATCATTTAAAGCCTGAATCGTGGAAAACATTAAACGTAGTGTTATAATTTACTAGATTGTAAGAAATTAAAATTTTATTATTTGGTTGATGCTTCCTGTTAGGTGGGAGTGATGGGGGGGCGGGGCACAGTGATTCTGGAACTCAAATTCTGTAAGCATTAGGCTTGGTGAGATAATAAAGCTGCCAAAGTCGTGATAAAGGTAGAAACTCTTTAGCAACTGGGACAATTGCCTATTTATGCCAGTGCATTTCCTTAGACTTGTGATCTCTTTGAAATTTGTGCACAGAGTGCTGACTCGCTCTATCTTACCCTTTATGCACCGTAAGGTACGGAAATGAAGCCTGAGAAAGCTGTGAGATCAAATTAAAACCTGTGGATAATTAGCTGGGAGGCACAGCTGTCCAAATCAAGATACCCTGAGAAATTTGATGAAGCTTTAAAACCACTCATTAGCCAACATAGGTTGTTTAAGCTTTATTAGTGTAATGGATAACTACTATAATATGTGTAAATAGATTTTTTTTTAAATTAATCGACTTTATTTTGTAGAGAAGTTTTAGATTTATAGAAAAACTGAGTGGAAAGTACAGAGTTCCCATATACTCCCTCTTTAACAGTTGTTTTTTTTTTTAATCGAATTTGGGCTATTCTTAATCATCTTTTTAAAAGTAAGTCATAAAGTGCCTGATCTAATGCAATTTAAATGGTTTCTAAGACCTTATCCCCTCATATTTAGAAGGTGACTGTGAGAATTGCCAGTCATATAATTTAAAATTTTCTGTTTTCTCTATTTTATGGCAGGATATTTATCTTTGTTCTTCATATGATAGAAACACAAGAAAGCCAGTGAAATAACCATTTAGTAGGCCTCCATTGAGACGACCACCACATGGGGTCATTTACTTTATGCTAGACTTATACACAGGGCCAGGCAAGAACGAGGCTCCCAGAGGCCTGCTAGCCCACGCTTAGGTAATGGCACCAAGGAAGAAAGCTTTCTGTCTGAATGGTGGGTCTCCAGTCAAGTCATCACAGAGTCTCCTTTCATTTTCAAAGCCTAATGGTTCTGAGCTCTGATTTTATATTTTTGCAGTATCATTTTACCTTACCAGAGCTTAGTAACAACTTGATAGAAATAGGGTCATGGGAAAGATAAAATTTCAAACGTCCCCTCTGAGCTGTCTGCTTGACCTCCAAATGGCTTAATTGGCTTCTCTAGAGTTCATGCCTGACTGAAAATACTACATTCCTACACACATTCAATTCAGAAATCTTCATCCTCCACGAAGAGTTGAGTCTTCGTGCCATTCACTTTTCTCTCCCCCTTTTCACATTTTTTTTTATTTTAGTAAAATATACATGACATAAAATGTATTATTTTAACCCTATTTTAAGTGTACAGTTCAGTAGCATTAAGCATATTTAAATTGTACAATCCTCACCACCATTCATCTCTAGGACTTTTTCATCAACCCAAACTGAAACTCTGTACCCATTGAACAATAACTCCCATTCCTCCCCCACCCCCACCCCCCACCTCTAGCCCCTGGCAAGCACCATTCTACTTTCTTTCTCTATGAATTTGGCTACTCTAGGTAACACATATAAAGTGAAATCATGCAGTATTTGTCCTTTTGTATCTGGCTTACTTCACTTAGCATAATGTCTTCCAAGTTTATCCATGTTGGAGGATATATCAAGATTTCATTCCTTTTTTAAGCCTAAAAATGTTCCTGTGTACATATCCCACAGCTTGTTAGGCATTTATCTGTTGCTGGATATTTGGGTTGTTTCCATGTTTTAGCTATTGTGAATAGTCCTGCTATATACAGTGGGGGTACAAATATCTGTTCTGAGTCCCTGCTTTCAATTCTAGTGGGTATATAACCAGAAGTGGATCTGCTGGCTCATATGGTAATTCTGTGTTTAATTTTTTAAGAAATCACCATACGGTTTTTCCACAGTGGCTGCCCCATTTTACATTCTCACCATATCTTTTTAAATAAACAAAAGCCTTTTTACAGAGAATACTCTTTTTTATGTATTCTCTTTTTAATAAGTGTTAAATGTGATGATTTATCTGTTCAATACCTGACAAATGGTAGATGCTCAATGAAGTTAGATGTAGCTAGAGAAAAATGAGAATCTTCAAACAGGATATAGACCAAGGTTTCACATAAAGAATGAAATCTTACACAAAAAAATGCTTTCTAACCTCTCATGCTGAAAATATAAACGTTTCAGCTGGACTTAATGACCGAAGGATAGAAACACATATGAAAATATAAACGTTTCAGCTGGACTTAATGACCAAAGGAAAGAAACAATTATTGTTTCTAGGTGTTGGAAATGTATAACTAATAGGTTAATGTTTAATGGAGTTAGGCGCAGATTTGCATGGCTTTTCTAGATAGTATTGCCAGTCGGATTTGCGAGGCTTGATGAGTAGGGACCCTTTTTACTTTCATAGGATGTGATGACACTGTATTCTCATGACAAGGGATGAGAAGAAGGGATGTGACATTATAAACTCCTCACCATTGCTAGTTCTACTGGGGGCACAATAGGCCAAAGTGAGGACTAGGAGATAAAGTGAAAAAAGTTTAGTTTTCAAAAGTTTTCAGTCAGAAATTCTCTGGGACTAAGAAAAGGAAGGGAGAGTGTGGGCTTTGGGGCCATGTGAGAGAGACCTGTCCTATCTTCCTGAGGTGGAGAGAGGGTCTGGCCAAAGCCAGAAAGCCCTGTGTAGCCTCTTTTGGGGTCCTGTCTCACTTACATTTGGCCTTTTAGAAAGCTCTTTACTACTCACTCACATTTTTCTCTACTTTAGCCTTGCTCTTGACTGTGTCCACAGCACCATCTCACGATTTCCCACCACCAACATCCAATCCACGATCTTTTCAGCCCCGGTGACCTCATAACTCCTGGTCTCATGTTCTCCGATGGCCTAAAAGTTTCAACATGGAGCAAAGACCTGAGTCTGCCCGGACTCCCTCCCGCTTGTCACGCTCAAGCCAAGCATCCCTTCATCAGTTTCTGTACCACTCTGTGCTCTACTTCATCCCTCTGCACTTTTTCTGCCTTTACCTAGACATCTCTTCCTCAGTCTTTCCTCTTTTTCAGAGATGCCTTCAGAGAAGCCCACCCTGACCGTCCCCACCTTCTCCTGACTCTCCTGGCCACACACAGACACCTTCTATGCCTTTGTCCTTCTCTGTGGGGAGTTGGGCAACTTCTATCTTTCCCTTTAGGGCATCCAGCCCACACTGACCATGTCCTCCAAGTCACCACTGTATTTGTAGCACCTGCTACAGTATCCATGACAAAGCAGATGCTCAATCAATGTTTACTGACTGAACCTTAAGTGAAAACTTATTAGAGGTGTCCCTTGCTCCCAGCCTCATGCGCCCTGGTGGGGTGCTTCTCTGACAGCAGCATCTCTGCTTCTCTGCCTATCCCCACACACCTCCCAAGGAAAGGAGCAGCCATTTTTCTAAATGGGAGAAGAGCTGAGTCTGCTCCTCTAGGGCCATTTCTCTGCTTTTCTTTTACTGGGTAGGTTCCTAGGACACACGGGTTCCTGACCCACAGGGCAAGGCCACCAAGGAAGAGTGCAAATGTCCACTCAGCCTGTTACACAAGAGGTAGTGTGTCAGGCCAACCTCTGCAGCCACCCATGTAAGCCACACCTTCAGTTGTGCTTTTTGTTGGAATATTGCTGGCTTCCTTCTTCAATTTTCACAACAGATTTCTGAGCCTGCTTCTACAGAGTGGAGGAAGTAGGGATGCTAGTTATGGCCACCTCTGCTCTAACGTGAACAAACAGGACACTGCATTTTGGAGTAGAGTCTAAAGTAATTTCAAAGGCTGAGATATTTATAGGTAAAACTGCTTAGCTCTAGTTTTTGTTGCTGCTTCACCTGATTATCAATTGGTTAGAAGTTAGGGGACGAGAAAGGTTCTTGTTGCATTTCTCAGGTCCTAAAATGGCCTGTACCTGCGTTTTGCAAGCAGGTTCATCTTATTTAGGGGCTAGGCTGTCACACAGCACTTACAGGGAGGGGGAAAAGTGAAGATCCCCACAAAGGGCATTGGTGACATGCCTAGATGTGCTTTTGAGGTAGTTCCAACTAATCTTCCACCAAACTTAGCAAAATCATTCCAGAATACTTGATGAAATTGAGTGTTGGAGAAATACATTGAGGTAAAAAATGGAAACCAACCTCTTACTTTACAGTTTTGACTTGTTAAAGTGGTTCAACACTTGCCCTCTGAAATAATACTGCTAGTCATCTTTAAATGGAAACAATGGCACATGGACCCGGGACAGCTTACTGGTGGGCTCTTTTTGAAATAGTTTTTCTGATTGATGAAAAACAGAACTACTCTGACAGGTGCTTTAAACATCCGTTTCCCATCTTCAGATTACTGGTTACAGGTTACTATGCACTTTTAGATGGGTTCCTATCTCTGTGTCCTCCATTTCTTACTCTGGCTTTTCCTCAATGTCTATCTGAAGTATCTGAGCATGACTCCAAGTGAGCATTCCTTGATATTCTGAAACATGAAGCTTAAGAATTTTAAGGAGAAAGACCTACTTGATCTAAATTTGTCACTGCTGATAGCCAGTCCCTCCTACTCCCAATAAAAAGAAGAAGGAAAAAAAAAAAAAAACCCAAGAAGAAAAGAAAGAAGGAAAAAGAGAATGTATTTTGCTGTGTTAATTTTGTACTTCTAATGATAGCACCAAATTTAAAGGAAAACAAATACATTTTATTTCAAAATTCGCTTCTCATTCATGAAGCTATTTCCTTTTTTGTCTGTTAATTTTATATACTGGTCCTAAAATGAGGGGATAACAGTAAAACAGCCTACTACAATATAATACAAGTGATATTTTTAAGGTAATTGCTCATAAGAGATTGACCAAAAAATGTGTATTGCATGTATCCTACATGCCAAGTAAACTTCTAAGCCCCAACTTCTTCTGCCTAGTTTTTGTTGCTGCTTCACCTGATTATCAATTGATTTGATACTTTAGTGATAATACTCTGTAAAACCAGAAGTGATTCATATCTGCCATTAGTAATTAGCCTTCTAGTAAATAATTATTTCTTTATTCTTGAGTAATAAATATTAATTCAAATGATCATTTTGAATTTTATTTTCTAATAATGTCATAAGATAAAGCTTAGGAAACACAAATTCACCTCTTTTATAGGGATAATGAGCAATATTACTTGTCAGATACACTTAACACTTTTTTTTTTTAAATGGGTTTTGACTTTAACCCAAAACCCCCTGTCTGCAATAAGATAAAGCTTAGGAAACACAAATTCACCTCTTTTATAGGGATAATGAGCAATATTACTTGTCAGATACACTTAACACTTTTTTTTTTAATGTGGTTTGACTCTTAACCGAAATCCCCTGTCTGCTAAAAGTTCATTTCCATCATAGAAGGGAAAACATTCCTCCATTCACCGTTTAGTTACTGCCAGGGAGGCAGGTAAGTGCTTAATGGAGAATCTCCAGGGAGGCATCCCTCATGGTCTCCATGTGCCCTGTGAATTACCTGCAGAGGCCCTGTCCAGAGCAGCTGAGCTTCTCTGTAGAGGAGAGACTTCATTTCCCCGTGCATATCTGAAGCTAACCTCTGTTTTTTCAGACCTCTGTGCCTGAGGTGGATTTTAATACATTTAACTAAGATTGAGGCCCACATGAAAATTCTTGTCTGGATTCCTCTGTAGAAACTGGTGTTTGATGTGTGTCCACTTTATTTTTGTGACACTGTTTATGTGCATTCCAGTGATCATTAACAAAGGCCTCTTGGTAGAAAACCATGATGAAAGTGGATTTTTAAATGGCTATATCAGCTGTAGGTTTGGCAAGACTGTAATGCCTCTGAATTTAGTGAAAACCCTGTGTCATCGGTTTGTGTTCTGCTAACCTTATATCGAGAGAAAAGGCAGTTTAGCCGACCGTGCAAAAAAAATGGTGGTGGGGGAGGGGAGGCAAGAGAAATATCATGGATTTGATTTGGGCAAAAGTTTAAAATTCTATATATTAGCAAGCCATCCCTCACTTTTTCTGTAGTATGCATAAGATCCATTTGTCAACACACAAGTGGTGAGTTAGAGCTTATATTAATTTGCTAGGGCTGCCTAAACAACAGTTTAGAAAGCTAGAAGTCCAAGATCAAAGGGTTAACAGGATTGATTTCTTCTAGGACCTCTCATTGGCTTGTAGATGGCCACCTTCTCCCTGTATGCTCACAGGGTCACCCTTAGTCAGAGCATGTCTTGTCCTATTCCTCTCTTTTTATAAGGACACCAGTCATATTGGATTAGGGCCCACTCATATGACCTCATTTAACCTTAACTACCTCCTTAAAGACTCTGTCTTCAGATATAATCACTCTAAAGTACTAGGAATTAGTACTTCAGCACAGGAATTTTGAGTAAACACGGTTTAGCCAATAATGTGGCTTAAGCGAAGACAAGTTGTGTTTAGATGCTTCATAGCATCTTTTTCCTCTTTTGCAGATTTACAGCTCACAGTCCCTTTCCTGATTTGTTTCTTGTCTCTCCCATTTGAGGACCTAGAGAACGGATTGGGAGATTGTGAGAACAATGCCCGCTTCATAGCTGAAAGCCTTGGTCAAGATAAGAGTTAGACAATTCCTCCCTTGAGGGATTGTCCTGATTTTTTCCACTATGGTTGTTCCTCCACTTGGTGTCGCTTTGTTACATATGACTATTCTCCATGTAAAAGCTGACAAGCGACTGATTAAAGTACAAGAACAGGGTATTGAAATAATTGTTACTGGTTGAAGTAAGAGATTTGAAAAACTGGGTTAGTACTCACCAGTAGCCTCAGCTTGGGATTTCATTCTTCTTTTTCCTGGCAACCTTTTTCCTGGCATAGTGCTTAGGAAAACAGACTGACTGTGTTCAGAGGCTTGATGTATACATTTTAGTATTTGCAAGATCCTGGGATGATTGCTTAATCTTTCCGTGCCTTAGTTTCATCACCTGTAAAGTAGGGGAAAGAATGCAGTTGTAAGGATTAAAAGAGGTAGTAATTCTCATAAAGCACTTAGCATTGTCTGGCCACAGTAAGTCTACGTAAACATTAGCCACCATTAATTTTTATTTCTTGTATACTCTCTGTCCGCTCCCTGCTACATATCCAAGGCTGTCATGCTGTCATGACAGAAAATACAGAGTTAACTGGAGCAACTGTCACTGCCCATTATCCAAATGAATGGAGGAGTTTTTGTTGTTCTTGTTGTTGGTATTACAAAAGAAACTTTGGTGACCTTAGGTGTGATGCGTGTGGATGTCTGGGGGCAGCGCTCCAGAGTATGCATGATGGCTAAAGACTCTGGAGTGAGACCACCTGGTTTCTTATTAGAACCTGCAACTCGATAGTTTGTCTTTTGACCTCTCTATACATCAGTTTCTAAATATGTGACATGGGAACAATAACTCGAAACTCATGGGGTTATTTGAGAATAAATGAGATGATACACATAGAGCTCTTAACACACATGAGGTAAACCTGTTAGTTCTTTCCATTTTCAAATGTGAAACTGAAAAACAGAAGGTAAATATATTTCATTTCATTAGTAAATGACCTTGCCTTCTGTCTCTTTCTATCGAGCCACATGATCATGCCATCCCACTGGACACCTCCATTTTGAATATAAAGTCTGGTTTTAACAATGATGAATGATCATGACTCGCATGTTCATAGACTTCTACTTCTATGAAGAAAATATTTTCAAAGCTATTGGACAGCAATAAGATGAGGATGCTTTCCCTTCAGTTAGTTTGGACATCGTGTGAAAACCAAATGGAAAGCTATTAAGGATGGATTCCATCGCGGTGTTCCAAGACAGTGGTGGATCCTTGCGAAGGTGAAAGTAACCACCACCAAGTTGTGGAACAAACTTTGCATGTTCTTCAGGGCTAGCTCCAGAGGAGACTATAAGATTAACTGCTAGGTATTTCTGAGAAGTTTTGAGATTTCAGTAATATTAAAATATAGTAAATCAGGGAAACATAAATGGATATATGGATTATAAAATTGGGGGGAAATTATCTTTTAAAAATAAACTCTTGAAAAGAAAAACCATGTAATCACATTCATGGGAGAATTTTCTAGAGATGTGTATCCTAGGACAGAATAGCTTTTATGTTATTTTAATTTTTAAAAGTGATTTTAATTGGTAAAGATTATTCTAGATTTTTAAACATTGGACATTTAGTTCCAGATGCAAGCATTGATAACAAATGTAGTTGTAAGGATTAAAAGAGGTAATAATTCTCATAAAGCACTTAGCATTATCTGGCCACAGGAAGTCTACGTAAACATTAGCCACCATTAATTTTTATTTCCTGCACACTCTATCACCCCGCCACCCCTGCGGCATATCCAAGGCTGCCATGCTGCCATTAATTTGTTTCTAGTTTGCTTTAGAAGCAATGGTTGTGTTCTAGAGAAAAACTGCACATGAATATAGATAGTCAAAATATCACACCTAACCTCACTTGCAGGCTAAACTTGGTTGGTATACATTTCTTGTTGATGAGCAGAGTTATTAAATTAAGATAAAATCATACTTCTCATGGAATGATTTGGTAGATGAAGGTAAAATTGTTTGGCTAATGGTGGGTTAATTTTAAGGAGCTCTTATGTTCCTGGAATTGGTGAGGGCTAAGAAAGGAGGAACTAAAAACAAAAACACAAGAAGCCCAGAGGCAAGATGATGCAGAGAAGTGAATAACACTTCCTTCTCAGCACCAACACATACACACAGATAGGTACAAATATACATAGGTATATACACTTTACATACATCTATATTTAAAAAATAAAAAATACTTGACTTTGTTTAAAAATAATTACCTCTGTCAATCTGAGTTAGAGGAAATCTGGAGTAAATATGGAAGAAGGCATTTTTTGTTGTTGCTTGCACCCCCAGCTTGAGTTTGTGATCTAAGTTTACTATCAGGAAAGTGAATGCTCGCTAAGGCTGAGTTACTAAAACAAGGTATGTAATATTTTCACTATGTTCTTCACAATTCAGAAAACATTTGGAGTGTTGTATTCACATTGTAAGATAAGATTTTGTCCAGAGCATTGTGACAAGGCAATGGGGTCTTATTAAATGATAAGTATTTTTAAGAAATCAGAATGTTGATGCTGAAGGTTTTGAATTCTAGAGGTGATATATGATAGTTATATTTAAATGTTTGAAGGACAGTTACATGAGAGTGGAATCAATATCTTTCCTGTAGCTCCAGAGCATAGAATTTATGGAGCACCCAGGCTCAATGCAAGGAAAGATCCTCTAACTGGAAGTTTTCATAAAACAAGAGAACCATCTAAGGAACAAATGAATTTCCTGTCACTGCAAATACTCCAACAGGGGCTGGTTGTTGGAGTGACGATTCCTTCTTAGTGCTGAATTATGAGCTATCTGTAAGGGTCCCTTTCAAATCTAAGATTTGTCTGGCTAGTTTCCTCATACTGTTATTTACATCTTTCATTAGTATGGAACATTCCTTTCAAATGATGAGCCCATATCGATATATCAGTATTAACTAAGCCCATGATTTACATAGAGTTCACTCTTTGTGTTATACATTCTATGGGTTTTGACAAATCTGTAATGACATAGTCTACTCTCACTGTTTCACTGCCCTAAAAATCCCCTGTGCTCCCCGTGTTCATTTACCCCTCTCCACTAACCCCTGGCAACCCCTGATCTTTTTACTGTCTCTACGGTTTTACCTTTCCAGAGTATTATAGTTGAAATTATACACCATGCAGCATGATCTTTTTACTGTCTCTACGGTTTTACCTTTCCAAAGTATTATAGTTGAAATTATACACCATGCAGCTTTTTAAGATTGGCTTCTTTCACTTAGCATTATGCATTTAAAGTTCTTCCATGTCTTTTTGGCATATGAGAGCTCATTTCTTTTTATCACTGAATACTATTCCATTGGTTTATTCATTCACTTCTTGAAGTTTTCAGTTCAATTGGGGCAAGTACCAAGGAGTACAGTTTCTGGGTTGTATGGTGAGAGTGTGTTTAGCTTTGTAAGACACTACCAAACTGTATTCCAAAATGACTGCACCATTTTGCATTCCCACCAGCAATGAATGAAAGTTCCTGTCACTTCACATCTTCATCAGCACTTGGTGGTGCTAGTGTTTTGGATTTAGACATTTGAATAGGCACACATGTAGTGGACGGACATTTTTTCTCATATTCAAATGTGTTATCTCCAAATAACTATGAAAAATACATTTAATGCTACTATTAATGTAATATAATATAACTATTATCATTTACAATCCAGATGGAGAAAGAAGAAAACAAGCATTTATGTTAACATTAATGCTATCGATAGCGATAATACAAATTTATTTGCGAGTACTTTTTGAGTTTACCTTGGAAACAGATGCCACTGAGGGGGACATTCATGAGTCACATATCTGACTAACGCTGAGGAGCAGCTGTCCTCAAAAGCATTGGAGACACTGGCAATCATTGTATAACAGTTCTCTCAACAGGCACTTTGGATTTTGAGCAGTTACCACTGATTCTTTATTGAGATTTTTCAGTGTCTTTGTTTCAGGTTTTTCGAGTCGCCTATGTCATCATCAAAGCTGCTAATGCCCCTCGCCCTGGAAACTGGATTTTGGAGCGTTCTCTGGATGGCACCAAGTTCAGACCCTGGCAGTACTATGCAGTTAGCGACACAGAGTGTTTGACTCGGTACAATATAACCCCTAGACGGGGGCCACCCACTTATAGGGCCGATGACGAAGTGATCTGCACCTCGTATTACTCTAGGCTGGTGCCACTTGAGCATGGAGAGGTACTGTGCCCATTGCAGTGATGTCTGTTTTTCATCAGAACCCCTTCCCCACCACCTCAAATGTTAACATAGCCATTATAGGAGCCAACATGTAACACTCAAAATAGATCTCTCAGTACAGATTACAAAGACCTTTAATATTACATTCTAGCTATATTTAATGTATCATTGACTGGTATTGACGGATGATTAATTTCATCTTATTTCTTCCTTTCATGGAGATCTCTCCATGTTCACTCTGCTGTGATTTAACAGCTCTGTCAGACTCTCCACAGATCGTCTTTCCCATAACACTAGGGCAAGAACGTTTGTTGAAATAATAAAGAGAGAGCTAAAGTGTCTCTAAAAGATATAGTTCTCGATTTTCTCCATGAAGTTCTCCTTTTCTTCGATAGTGTTGAGGATTTGGGGATAGTAGGTCAAGTATTCCAGCTCAGTACTGAACACACCCAGACTGCACACACTTCATTAAAGTCAAGAGTGTAATTCAAAACAATCTATTCTTTCCGAGCACCTGGCTTGGCAAGATAAAGCTAC
>NW_006442107.1:30856662-30867835 GCF_000325575.1 Pteropus alecto | reverse complement strand
GTTTCAAGAGAGAGATACATTGAGAGCAGGGAGTATTACAAAGCTCTCTGGCATGTTCTCTTACTCTCCCAGGTCTATGCACAGCACCTAGAATTTGTTTTTAGAGAAGTCACAGCCTATTGATACATGTTAAAATAGTTAAAATACCCTCACCATGCTGGGAGAAGTGCTCCTCTTAAAAAGGCAGTCTCTGAGACACTGGGATGGATATCTTCAAATTAACTGAAGACATTTTGCGTTCATGATATTCACAAGTAGTTACCAAATGTTAGGTCTCTGCAAGAACCTAGTTGTTTGGTTTGATTTTAGATAGTATCTGTAAAGATTACGTCCTGAAGTTAAACAGCTAGAGCTGTATTTTCACATGCTTAAAACTGACATTTGTTTATTTTGATGTCTTTAGATTCATACATCACTAATCAATGGCAGACCAAGCGCTGATGATCTTTCCCCCAAGTTGTTGGCATTTACTTCTGCACGATATATCCGCCTTCGCTTACAGCGCATTAGAACCCTCAATGCCGACCTTATGACTCTCAGCCACCGTGACCCCAAAGACCTCGACCCTATTGTTACAAGACGAGTAAGTCTATGCCAATGCTACTGAGCACTGTGAAATTTATTTTGTTTAAAGAAAAGTACTTTTCTTTTTGGTCGGCCTTTTTTCTTATTTTATCAAAGATCATTATATATGCTTTGTTAAAAGTGCCACCTATAAACTAGGTGATGGTTATGACATCATGTCCTCATGTCCCCTACTCTCACCCTATCCCATATGAATATAGTGGTCATTGTTCTTCACATTCTAGTATGGTTCCACGTCTGATCTTCAACAAGTGAAGGCTGTTCTTTTTTTTTTTTTTCATGTAAAAGAAAAAATTTGTGAGTTTGAGATATAATTTATTTTCAAGAAAATTTACAGATTTTAAATTTATAATTAGGTATACAAGGCTTATGTGGACAAACATTTTTAAATCCTTTGGGTAAACCAGAAATGGAATTACTGAGTTATAGAATAGCTGTATGTTTAATTTTTAAGAATTTGCTAAGCCTTATCAAAAGTGAGTGTATCATTTTACAGACCAGCAAAGTATGAGAGTTCTGGCTGCACTACACACTTTCACTTTTTGTTGGTCATTTTTATGTTAATCATTCTAATATGCATATAATGGCATCTCCTTGTGATATTAATTTGTATTTCCCTGATGACTGATGTTGAGCACGTGCTAACTGGTATCTGATCAAGTTTTTGTCCATTTTTAAATTGGGCTATCTCTCCTTATCACTGAGTTATAAAATATCTTTATATATTTTATATATAAGTTCTTTGTCAATTATGTCTATATTGCAAATATGTCTATATTGTCTGGAGCTTGCTTATTTACTTTCCTGACTGACTTGTGATAAGTAGAAGTTTCAATTTTTATAAAGTTCAATTTATCATTTTTTTCTTTTGTAGTTAATGCTTTCTATAGCCTCTTTGAAAAAGTTTTGCTTATCTCAAGTTTACAAAGATATTATCCTATACTTTTTTCTAGTAGCTTTATAGTTTTAGCTTTTACTTCTCCTATCATTTCAAATTAATTTTTGTGTTTTATATGAGGTAGGAGCCAAGGCCCTTTTTTCCCTCATATGTATATACAATTGTTCCAGCACCATTTGTGGAAAAGAATTTCCTTTTCCCCATGGAATTATTTTGGCGTCCTGTTGCAAACTGTTTGACCTTTTTATTGTGGGTTTATTTCTGGACTCTACACAATTCTGCTAATTCATTTATCTATCTTTATGCCAGTTACAAACTTTTAAAAATTTTTTGAAGGCTATCTGGGTTTTTTTATTTTTTGGCTGTTATTAATAAAGCTGTTATGCATATTTTTGTACAAGTTATTTTTTATGGTGATATTGGTTAAAAAAATGCAGTAGGTTTCATCTGTGCACTTTAACAGTAAGGCATATATATATTTACACTGTGTGTTCACCTCTCATAGTTGGATTTCTTTCTGTCACCACATATTTGACCCTCTTTACCCCGTCTACTTCCCTTATAAACTTTCTTGATTACTGTAGTTTTATAGTAAGCCTTGAACTCATTTTTTTTTTCCCAAGATTGTTTTGGCTATTCTAATTTGTGTGTTTTCTTATAAATTTTTGTTAATTTCTGCACCACCACCCCCTGCCAAAAAAAAGAAAAAGAAAATCCTGCTAAGATTTTCACTGGGATTCCACTGATCTATATAGATCAATTTAAGAAGAATCTTAGAAGACATTTTGACAGTATTAGATCATCCAGTCTATGAACAAGCTATACCTCTTTACTTATCTCGACCTTTTTCAATTACTTTTGACATCGTTTTATCATTTGTTTATTTGTATATTTTCTTCTCAATTTAATCTTAAGTGTTTTATGTCTTTAACTGTTAGCGTTAATAGTTTGCTTTCTAAGTTTATTTTCCATTTGTTCATTGCTAGTGTATAGAAATGCAATTCATTTTTGTTTATTGATTCTGTATATTGAAACATTGCCAAATTCACATATTATTTCCAATAGTTTTGGGGTAAATTTTATATGCACATAATCATGTCATCCATCTACAAATAATGATAGTATAGTCTTACTGTACCCTCTGCATGCCTATGATTTTTTTTTTTTTTTTGCAATATTGAAACTGGCTGGCATCTCCCACAGAATGCTGAATAGAAATGGTGAGAGCAGATTTTAAGAGGAGAGCATTTAATGTTTCACTGTTAGCTCTAGGTTTTCCATAGATGCCCTGTATTAGGCTGAAGAATTTCTCTTCTGGTTTGCTAAGGTTTTTTAATGAATGGTGTTGAATTCCATAAAATGCTTTTTATGAGTCTAATGAAGTGATCATATGACTTTTCTTTATTCTGTTAACATGGTGATTTATATTTATTCATTTTTGTGTCTTAAATTAACTTTGCATCCCTGGAATAAATCTTACTTGGTCATGAGTTATTATCTTATTTATATAGTGCCGTATTCAATTTAACAATATGTTTTAGGGTTTTCAGTAGCATGAGTTTTGAATATGACTGCCTTGGTTTAAGATGCAGCCAAGTTGAGAAATGCTTTTAGATTCCTGTGGTTTCTGTCGAGCTAATTGAACATCATTTATTTTAATTGGACAGAGAAAATCTTTGTGCATGAAATATATTTTAAAATGTATATCTAATTATTTTTTAGATTACCAATAGCAACTGAGATATTTGTTGGAGTGCCAACATTTTTTTCTCACTGAAAGAAAGAGGTTTTAATATTTGTTTGTAACTTTCTTTTTCCTTAGTATTACTATTCAATAAAAGACATTTCTGTTGGAGGAATGTGTATTTGTTATGGTCATGCTAGTAGCTGCCCATGGGATGAAACCACAAAGGTGAGTTCTAGTATTTCACAATTTGCTAACCCTTCAAAAGAGAGGTTGTATCTGTAAAGTTTGTTTTATACTTTTTTATTCAAGGCAAAGGTTGAAAGGTATAAAATCATGCCACAAAAAGATTTTCTGATAATACGATAATTTATCTGGTTTCATTTTTATGTTGTTGTCACCATAAGCTTTCATGTTTTTCAACAATTTCATTTTGCTTTGTTTGGAGCGTATATTTCTAATCATCCTTACTACATTTTTTTGTGGATATATATATATTAAAAAAACATTAAATTGACCATTTTAATCATTTTAAATTATAAATTTAATGTCCTTGTGAATTTTGAAACTCTTCTCTCTGTAAGACAGTCAAGCGAAAAATGTGCAGTTATAATTTATATTTATATTTTTTAAAAGAAAGATTCCCAAACTTCTATTTTCTCCCTCTTTCGTTTTGTGATACTAAAATCAAGATAAAGTTTATCCGTTTTAGTATAATATTTAGTAAATAAGATGATAGCCTCTCTTTTTAAGCAACTTACATAAAGTTACTTCTTAATTTTTTCCAATCTTTGTAATAATTTAACTCTTGAATAGGATTATTCTCTTATTGATGCTGAAAAATATGTAGATGAACCTCAAGGAAGGTTATTAAATGAAGCTTTCAAACCCTTAAAGTTAATGTCTTTTTTGGAAAAGTTTTTCTTAGTTAACTCATATTTTAGTTTTGTTTATTCCTCCTCACTTCTGTTGGTAACCAAGTTATATATGTATAATGTATATTTTTCTCTAAAAATTAAATGCCAGTTTGCTTTGGTAGAGCCATATATCCTCAATTGTAAAGTCTTGCTGTATATTTGTGATAAGTTCTCTTTCAAATAAAAATAAGAAAAATATACAGGTAAGTTTTCGGATGCTGTTTTGTATCCCTATTGTCTAGAAACTACAGTGTCAGTGTGAACATAACACCTGCGGAGAGAGCTGCAGTAGGTGTTGTCCTGGATACCATCAGCAGCCCTGGAGGCCTGGGACCATTTCTTCTGGTAACATGTGCGAAGGTAAGTCCTCTGAGAATGGGAAGAATGTAGAGTTTTTTGCCCCTCTTAGTAGCTTAAGTTTATGGTGACTTAACAACCTTTGTAATTAGTAAGTAACTTATTTTCTTATTCATGGTCAAGTAGTTCCCAAAGCTGCAGATTACCTTGATAAAATTGAAACTATTGAGACTTAAAAATATCTTTATAGATTTGCTATTCTATCTAAGATTCCCTTTTCATAGATTCATTTATTCTTTATTAATTTGGATTTAATTTTTAAATAGGCAATAAATATACAAGATTTCAACATCTAACGATATATAAAAGTCTGTAGTAAAAAGCATTAATTCCACTTCCTCTCCTTCCTTCTCACTTTTTATTATTTCCTAGTATATTCTTCCTGAAATTTTTATGCAAATAAAGCATGTATTAACACATTCCTAAACCTCACATGGCTCATACACAGAACCGGATGTAGTACTTGTGCCAGTCTATGCATTGCTTTGGTGTTTAATGATATATCTTAACAGGAAATCTTTCCATATTAGTATATTGCTATCTATCCATGGATATTTTACTTGTTACCACCTTTTGTTAACACAAGCAATGGTGCAATGATTAACCCTGTACATGTCTTTGACAAATGTGCAAGTACTTCTGCAAGATATAATCCCAGAAGATAGAATGATGATCAAATGGGAATGCACATTTATGATTCTGGTAGCTTTTCCCATTGCCCTCCATGAAATTGCCAATATTTTTAAAAGGTATTTATTCTGTAATTTTAAGTTAACTTAGAGTCATAGAAACTTACTTCAGAAGAGAAGGGATTTCTTTATATAACTACATATGTATATGTATATCTATATCTATATGTCTATATCTATATATGTATATATTAATTGAGATGTTAAAATATCTTTTTAGAATGTAATTGTCACAATAAAGCCAAAGACTGTTACTATGATGAAAGTGTTGCAAATCAGAAAAGAAGTTTGAATATTGCTGGACAGTTCAAAGGAGGAGGAGTTTGCATAAATTGCCTGCAGAACACCATGGGAATCAATTGTGAAACCTGTATCGATGGATATTATAGACCACACAAAGTAAGAGTGTTTCTTTGCCATAGCCGAGCTTCATTGTCTTCCTAAAATGGAAAAGAGCCTTCGCTTAGTGTCAACCTTAGTATTAGAAGCTCATTTCTTTTTGTAATATTTCATTTATATTCTTGTTATGCTAGTAGTGTTTTTCAGATATTGATTTCTTACTCTATCTGTACTGTTTTCTTGCTCAGAGTGGGATGTCCACTCATCATTAATTAACTTGAATTTGGGGGTCCCTTGGCTGTGTAATGTCAGAGTTTTGTAATACCGTCTATGTGGAGTTAGCCAATAGCTAAAGCAGCTGTTTTTTGCCGATAGCAAGTGCTCAGTCAATCCTCAATTGGCTTGATATGTACTTGTCATGTGAATCCCTGTGGTGGTCTAGTCATAGGTGACCAGATGCATATATATAAGTGATACTTATTTGTGACTCTGAGAGATAGCAGGGAAAGGGGGGCTGGGTAACAGTGATAATGGGAAAGGATGACACTTTGCTAATGATGCTAGCTGCTGTCAACATCAAAACGATGTTTGGGGCTTTCTAGCTTGAGCTCAATTTGTCTTCCCAAAACCTACACCCCCTGGGTACACAAAATCATTGTAATAGTCACACCTTGTATAAAAAGTTGACACCTCGTCACTGGTATTGATATTATTGCTAATATTGCTGTTATTTCTAGTAATATAATTTAGGACAACCTTTGCCTTTTAGGTGTCTCCTTATGAGGACAACCCTTGCCATCCCTGTGACTGTAACCCTTTGGGGTCCTTCAGTTCTGTCTGTATTAAGGACGATCTTCATTCTGACTTACACAAAGGTAAGTACTTGATTCACTTTTGTGGTTGTCATAGATTTCTTTTTCTGATGAGAGATTTGTACCCAGTGAAACTATTACTCTTGCATAGCAATTTGATGATATGATTTGCTCTTGCTTCTTTTGTTCACCAAATATTTGTCAAGTACCTACTATGTGTCAGGCAGTTTTCTAGGACCTCGGAAAACATACTGGAACAAGATGATCAAGGTCCCTGCTCACAGCAGAAGACACTAAACAAACATGTGAATGTGTCATATAATGCCAGGCAGGGATAAGGGCCATGGGCGTAAAGCAAAAGTAGGAATCATGATCGGAGCAAGATAGGGTATAGAGATGGAAATGCTAGAGTGATGAAATGACATTTGAGAGGTTAATTGAGCATTTGATGAAAGAAGAAATAAGGCTCATTTTAAAGTCATATGTGGAACACAGTAAATAGCAATCACTCTATTTAGCTCTAAGAGGACACTCAGAGGGCTTTTGTATACATCTCAGCTCACAAAGCAAGCAAATTCTCCAGTTAACTTTGTAAATGTCAGTGTTCTTTCTGTTTCAAAAACTGGCCAGTGGACTTGCAAATAGCTGAGTCTCCTGAAAGGTTGCATCTGTTCAAAGACTTCTGTGACTCCATCAAATTCTGTCACTAGCAGCTAAAATGGATATTGGCCAACAGGAAAGGAAGTACCAACTGTGGGGCATTGTGGAGGGTAAATTACACAATTGAATTGATTTTTAAATGCCACTGTTAATGAGAGGAGGATGATGATGATGATGATGACAGTTACCCTTGATTGGGTTCACTTAAAAAATATATATCATTTTTTACTTTCAACCATGGCAGATAGAAATTATTTAACCTATTTGATAGACAAGAAAATGTAGCCCAGAGCAGTTAAGAAACTTGACTAAGGTTACACAACCAGAAAGTTTCAGAGCTGGCATTAAAAACGGATAATGCCTATTGCCCTCCACCATTGACCTCTGTTTAAAAAACAAAACAAAACAAAACAAAAAAATACAACTTTATTTTGTGGTATAATTGACTACCATACGTACAGCACAGTACACCCATGTAAAGTATAGATTTTTTTTGGCATATTCATTGGTGCAACCATCATTACAACCTAATTTTGGTACATTTTCATCATCCCATAAAGACACTCCTTACCTATTGGCAGTCACTCCCCATTTCCTTCTACTCTTCCTCCCAGCCCTAGGCAACCACTAATCTACTTAATCTGCTTTCTCTCTATAGATTTGCTTATTCTGAGCATTTCATGTAAATAGAACCAAACAATATGTGGCCTTTTGTGACTGGCTTCTTTTACTTAGCATAATGTTTTCAAGGTCCATCCATATGGTAGCATGTATCAGTATTTGATTCATTTTTATTGCTGAATAATACTCTGTTGTATGTATGCATCACATTTTATATATCCATTCATCAGTTGATGAAATTTGGGTTATTTAAACTTTCTGGCTATTATGAATAACACTGCCACAAATTTCGCATATAGTTTTTTTGTGGATTTATGTTTTCATTTTTCTTAAGGAAATACTTAGGAGTGGGATTGCTGGATCATATGGTAACTGTGTGCTTAACATTCGGAAGAAGTGCCAGTTTTCCGAAGGTGCTGCACCATCTTACTTTTCTTCTAGCCTCTGTGCCTCTCATCTCTGTTTTCGTTTTTTAAGCCAGGGATTTGACAAACTATGGCCCATGGGCCATATTTGACACTGCCCGATTTTATAAATAAACTTCTATTAAAAAAGAGCTATGCCCATCTGTTTATGTATTAACTATGGCTGCTTTCAAGCAATAACGGCAGAGCTGAATATAGTTGTTGCAAGATATTCTGGCCAAAAAGCTGAAGCTATTTCCTCTCTGGCCCTTCACAGATAGAGTTTGTCGACCCTACTTTGGATCTCTTTTACCTTCCTATTGGGTCATTGCCATTGTTTTCTTCCCAGGAAAGTGGCCAGGTCAATGTCCATGCAAGGAAGGTTACGCAGGAGAAAAATGTGATCGCTGCCAGTTTGGCTATAAAGGTTACCCAGCCTGTGTACCCTGTGACTGTAGCCCAGCCGGAAGCTTGAATGAGGACCCATGCTCAGAGCCTTGTCTCTGTAAGGTACATGCATAGGTTAAAGCTGTCCCTGAGTTTCTGAGGTTTCTTGAAAAAGGATGTGTTTCATTGGCTCAGATGATCAGTTCTCGAGCAAAGCAGAACTCCTTGCTCCCCCCATACTTTCCTGAGAAGCATGACGTTATGACTCAGCAAGTTGGCCACAGTATATGTCTTTGGACTTTGGTGCCTTCTAGGCAATGGCCATATGTTCCAGAGGTATTTCTGTGACTTCCTGGGTGAAACCAAATACTGCATTTCTTAGGTTTTGCCTATGGCCTCTTCTATGACATTCTTTTTCAGCTTTATATTAAGAGGAGAACCAGGCAAACACTAAATTTCTAAGAGCACTAATTAAAGGCAAATATGTTACTTTTTTTTTCTCTTAAAAAGGAATTGAACAATGATAAGAAATACATTAATTTGGTGTCAGAAAGTGTTTTATGTGGCTACCTGTATTGATAATCATTTCTCCCATATTTCTAAGGATTTCCAGTTGTATCTTATGTTCTATTCCCACGTAAGCAGTCTTAGGCCCATGTTATATATGACTAGAAATAATCTCGAGCGTTTATCAATAAGACTAAAAATTATATAGCCCTCTTTGGATTTTAAAATTCTTAAAAGGTCCGTAAAAATGGAATATTTAGAACAAAAAAGTACAAGAAAGCCATTTCAGTATAATGACCAAGCTCCAAGATGCTTAGGCTCATTCTTGACTACAAAATCAAATGACAAATATTTCAAAATATCTATTCTGGAAGTATTGACATTACGAGGCTTCACATTTACTTTGATCGCCTTTTTATTTACCTGTTTCTCTGGATTACCAAACACATTTCTTGTTAATGTCATATTAATATCATTTTTATTCTGTCTACCTATTGGTTTCAAAAGCTAATCTTTTACTCTACCTTGCAGGAAAATGTTGAGGGGAAAAACTGTGATCGCTGCAAGCCAGGATTTTATAATTTAAAGGAAAGAAACCCCCAGGGCTGCTCTGAGTGCTTCTGCTTTGGCGTCTCCGATGTCTGCGACAGCCTTTCTTGGTCCATTAGTCAGGTGTGGACCCTTTTCCTTGAGCCAGAATTTAATAAGTGCACCCCTGCAAGTGAGCTCTCTGGGAGCTGTGTAATGAAGCAATCAGGCTGACTTTCCCTGTAATGTAGCTGCCATCCATTTGCAACAACATCTGGCGTGGATCAAAGGCAGACCACTGCTAATGTGTCGCTAGTTTCTTTCTAGGTCATTTGTTTGTTCCCACATACATTTCCCTATAGAAACAATAGGATATCATGGCATTGTAGAATGCATTGTGTTTAAATTTCTTCTGGGGGAAATGCATTCAATTGTGGGGTCAGATCTCACTACACCTGCCCCATTTTGGTCTCAGACCAGGAAGCACATTAGGACATGGGCACATACAGAACTTTCTATGTCAAAGAAGCTGGCAAGGATGGGAAGAGGGTGGCACAGGCATTAAGAGGGCAGGCAAGGGATTCTCAGTTCTTATGGGAACTGAGATTTCTGGAGTAATGAGTTCAAGGGGGGTGCTAAATGGTGACTGGGGGAGAGTGTGATGCCTAGAGGTTAGGGAGTTGCTGCAGGACGGAGGGCTTACCTAGGGTAACCTCCTCTCCTCCCCATGCCCTATCTCAGGAGACCCATATTCAGCATTGCGGGGGAGGGTGTGGGTGCTATTTCCTGACTCCTTTCCTTTCCTTCTTCCTCCCCGCTCCCCCACTTACTGTTAGAGAACAGCCCAGGGAAGGGAGAGGGAACAGCCCGGGGAAGGGAGAGGGAACTCTGATCAATACTAAAAAATAGAGGTGAGTTCCTGTGGGTGATCACTTTTCATCTCTATGTGAGGCTAGGATCAGGAGGTTATTTTTATACACTTTCTTGGCATTTGACTCAAAAACTGGGGGCATCAATAGCAATGAAGGAGAAGTCAGAGTTACCAA
Organism: Pteropus alecto; assembly: GCF_000325575.1. Classification (NCBI taxonomy): domain Eukaryota; kingdom Metazoa; phylum Chordata; class Mammalia; order Chiroptera; family Pteropodidae; genus Pteropus; species Pteropus alecto. The sequence continues at coordinate 30,857,401 of NW_006442107.1, read as the reverse complement.
AAGATGTTTTATTCAATGCGTTTAGCAAGTTTGCTATTTGCTTATACTTGATCTGGATTTGGGGAATGTGTGGCTCGTTCTCAGGTTTTTCTGGTCCTTTGACAGAAGGGTCACAGGTCCTGCAGGGCTATGACTATTATGTGTTAACTGCATCCCTAGCTAAACTTCCTGGGTCTGTTTCTTCATTGTGAAGATATTAGCACTAGCCTGGGTGAAATCTAAGGGGACTTCTATTTCATAATCTAAAATTCTTGGATCTTTTTATTTTAAGGTGAAAGACATGTCTGGGTGGCTGGTCACTGACTTGATCAGTCCAAATAAGATCCCGTCTCAACAGGACGTGCTGGGAGGACATCATCAAATCAGGATCAACAACACGGTGGTCATGCAGAGGCTGACTTCTGAGTATTATTGGTCAGCCCCAGAGGCCTACCTTGGAAATAAGGTACTTCTGGTCACATTATTCTCAGTGATGGTGGTTGAGACAAAGGTCTCCGAGTACATTAACGAAGGACTTATGTTGGCATTTTACGTAGTTTTATAGGTCGCTTCACTGTTTGACAGAAAATTATAGAGCATTTACTGACACCTGACTCACACAGTCTTTTTTATCCTTCTTTGACTTTTTGTTACATCATTAAAATAGGAACTTTTGTTCTTGGTCTCGTCATAGGCAGTCTGTTGTATGAAGTCTTGTCCCTTCTCCTGTGATGGACTTTCTGTTTTTCTCTAGATTCCT
>NW_006442107.1:30824448-30856611 GCF_000325575.1 Pteropus alecto | reverse complement strand
CTTGTCTTAGCCTGGTGTGTAGAAGACACTCGGAAAGGTCGTGCACGGGAGCTATCGTACTGCCTCCCAGTTCCATTATCATGGTGACCATCACTCATACTAAGTTCACATTTAAGAACAGCCAGAGTCCCTTCCATTTTAAGAAAATGCTAAATGGTGATTCTACAAAGTGGAAAGTTGGTTTATATGGTTTAACCTTTTCCTTCAGTGACTTAGTTCCATTCCCCCCAATTATGCCACTTCTCTCCATATTTGATTAATCTGAAAATAAATTAAGTGGAATCTCTCTCAAAAACTATAGCTCCCTGCTCACCTTTACCATGTGTTTGGTTTTAAGGTAATGGCGTGTTTCATAGTAGTATAGAAATTGGAAAGGTTCTAGTTTATTTGATGATTATATTTTAATTTTATAGCTTGTTTTACATATGTTTAAGTAGTGTTTGTTTTGAAAATGATTCTTTTTTCCCACCAAATTAGAATCCTAGAAGATGTTTGCTATTTATAATATGATCTTATCACCAAAAGGTCAATAGGTTTTCATTTTTTGTGGTAGCTTTTTTTTTTTTTTTTTGTCTTGAGATCACCTCTTCAATTTTATGAATCAAAGATTGGATTCTGAACATCACATTGTTGTAACATACCTGGCAGAAATGAAATCTCTATTTTACATGGAAGGATATCTGATCAGGAAGAAAAACCTTTAATTCTTTCTTTAGCTGATCAAGCATGTTCCTTATTATTCTCCTACAAGCAGGGCAATGAAATCAAAATGTTGAGATTAATTGCTGTGGATCAAATTCTCCCCCTGCTAAAGTATTTAAGTGAAATAAATGTCTCTTGTATGATTAGCAAATTTATAGTAATTTGCCTCGAAGCCCCTAAGAAGGAGTGCATTTTGATAACATCGATTAAACAAAATACTCATATAATATGCTTTCTTTTCACTACCTTTAATGTGAACTTCCTTAAGTATTGTAGCCACTCGGCTTGCAGCCTAGTTGTTTCCAAATGGCTCCTAGTGACCACTTTCTCTCATTGAGGGGTTGTGATCATTTCCCCCCTTGGTGTTCACTCTCACTTAAACATTCCAGCTCACTGCATTTGGTGGGTTCCTGAAGTACACTGTGTCTTACGATATCCCAGTGGAAACGGTGAACAGTGACCTCATGTCTCATGCCGACGTTATCATTAAGGTAATTGCTTTTACGTTGCATTGCTGTGGTTCTCAAGCACTTAGGGGGATGACACCTCTATGACTCAGTAAATCCAGAGTAGCAAAGAGCTTAATGGCCAGGTGGCCGTTTGCCTCCTCTGGATGCTGAGAGACTGAGCATGAGAATTCTGTCTTTGGGCCCATTTCTGGAATTGCCTCAGGGTGGCCCTTGTTGCTCTTCACTTGATCCCTACAGAAACCTGTCTTGTCACGCTTTAAAGTGTAATGAGTTTTTACTTTGGCCCTTTAAGTCCCTCTTCCCCTCATGCCACATTGCCTCCCCACATGAACAGTTAGGCACAGTGCTTGGCAATGTGGGGACAGGAGATGCATCACCATTTTTGTCCTCAATCTCTCTACCTGTCCCTTTATCCTCACCCCAACTCTTCCCTGTCACAAAAAGACCCAGCTCAGCCTCACCCAAAAAGGTTCCCAGAGTGGTAGAAAACCACTTCCGGTTCTTGTCCACCATGTCTGCACTCCTCTCCTGATGCTTTTAATGACTGGTACCTCCATCTCTAACCTGCAGCAATTGGAAACTGAGGTAAACAAATTTTGTTCACAGCAATTTTTAATTTTTAACATAAAATTTGTTAACAGCAGTTTTTTTAAAATCTGGAGGTATATCTATTTGTGTTTTCTACTTTTGTTCTTCAATTAAAGATTAAGGGTGTCAGATTGGTGGCTTTGAAGAAAATGGTGGTCAAATACATGATTTTGTTTCTTTTCTGAGATCCCAGCAAACGATGCAGGTTTTAGATGTATTATTCAAATCCCTCTGAGAGGAGTACAATGAAATATCTCTGATAGTTCTGAACCAAGAGTTACAGACACCACTACACTTACACGCTCACCACAAGAACCTAGACACAAAGGAAAAGCCATGTTGCTGAGCATAAAATTTGCTTTCATTTTTTGATCATGAAATTGAATTATAAATACATTTCCTCTTGTTTTTAAATGTTAGGGAAATGGACTCACTTTGAGCACCCAGGCTGAAGGCCAGTCATTACAACCCCACGAAGAGTACAATAATGTGGTTAGATTTGTGCCTGAGAACTTCCGAGATTTTAGTAACAAAAGGGAGATAGATCGTGATCAACTGCTGATTGTCCTTGCCAATGTGACGCATCTCTTGATCAGAGCCAACTACAATTCTGCAAAAATGGCTCTTTACAGGTGTGTACTGAAAAGGAGAGAAAACTTACGGTGAGAGTACTTCACTCTTGTCTTTATTTTTCTTATGTATTTCCAGCTTAATATATTTTACTTGATTATTTTAAGGATACGGGTAGTGGGGCTTGGCCGTCTTAAAATTACTTTTTATTACTATAATTTTATTGACGATGTAAGAATTGTTATTCATGACAAATGTATTTAGTAAGAGATAGACAACATCAGGATCAGAAACGTTCAGGGTGCTTTTCTGAGAAATGCCTGAGTAGTTAACAATTGTCTGGACCATGCTGCATCTGGTTTTCACCCTCCTGATGTTAATGGTCTTAGATTTCACATAGTCTATTTAAACTAATGTGTCTATCCTTGGTCATTTTATTACTTCAAGAAGATCAACTTCTGGCAATGCCAGGCTAAGCATAAAGATTGGATGCAGCTAAAGCAAATACAGGATAATCTCTCTGTATTTGAGATAAGATCACTGAATGGATTAATTTTTCTGAAGCCCTTCAGCTCAGAATGGGCAACATCAGATCTTTTCGAGAGCTATCTATAGACAGTAGCATGTCTTTGCACCAAATGTTAAAGGCATTTTCAGGAAATAATCACAGCATATTGCTGTGAAAATCTTTAGTTACTTAACAGAATTCGCATCACCATTTTGCTTGAATTAAAGTCTTTTTTAATTCCGTTTTCATTGGTGTTATGTGTCGTTTGCAAGTATGCGTCATATAACAACCACTGTTTGTTTGTAGGTTGGATTCTGTCTCTCTGGACACAGCCAGCCCTAACGTTATAGACCTGGCACTGGCCACTGAGGTGGAGCACTGCGAATGTCCCCAAGGCTATGCAGGGATCTCCTGTGAGGTAACATCTACCCTCCTGTCCTGTCTTCTTTTTCTCTTTCCTAAGTGGGGAAAAACACACACATTGAGGGTGATGCAATGATTCACAATGAATTTTAACTTTAGAAACCCAGTGTTTCTAAACTTCAGGCTTTGGGGGACTATAAAAATATTGAAAGCCATGTTGTTTAAAGAAATCTGATTCCTTTGCCAGAGCACTATTCTGAGCGCTTTCCCTGTTACCTCATTTAATCCTGACAACAACCATATCAGGTAGGTACTTCATATATTTTCTGTTCTGCAGATTAGGAAACTGAGGCACAGAGAGATTAAGTACCTTGGCCAAGGTCACGCAGCTAGGAAGTGGTCAAATCAGAATTTGAACTTCATCTGTGTATTAACCCCCACACCATCTCACCTCTCATTGTTCATGATTGACTATGATTGTAAACATTTGTCATTGGCTATAATTACTTGGCAATCATTTTTACAAAGCAAGAATATTTAACCTATAATTTGCTTCTATGAATCTTTATCAATTATAAACTTTTCAGTTAATAAAATTGGCCTAATGCTTCATGGTGTAGATATTTAAATATTTCGATTCAAATATTTTGTGGGTTTTTTTTTTTTTTTTTAGTGAACTTTTTTTTAGATCTAAAACATTTATTTTTAGGCCCAGCAAATCTTTGTAGGTCCTAATCCTGTAGCGCATAATGCTTAATGGGTAAAGGACCCTAAGGCCACCTTGTAGTATGTGAGTGTGGGAATAGGTGACCTTAGAGTGGGCAGGCAGGTAGTCATGGAAGTAGAAGCCCAGGCCAGCTACACCTGGAGAGGGCAGCAATAAGCAGCTGCTGCTGGAGAACAAATCACTGGGCTTTGGAGGGAAATGTGCTGATGTGCATGGGATGATGACTCAAGTAAGTACAAGATGTTTAATACATGTTTTCAAGTGTCTTTGTTAAGCAGAAGAACTCATTATTTAATCAAACTCTTATTCAGAAGCCAACTTAAACAATCAGGAGGCTATTGGTAAGGAATGGAATTTTTGTAGCCACCACACAGACCTCTAGGCAGCTGCCTGCTCAACACACATCTGTAGACAAGCCAGCTGTTCCCAAGGGGAGCATGGCTGCACGGTGTGTTAGGGGACTTTCTCCAAAGTCAGTGTGAATAAATGCATTTATGTATTATCCGTGTAATGAAAATATCCTTTAAGAATAAAAACAAATCTGTACCCCTCCTCCCATACCCCCATGGGAGTGTGCTGGCCTCTAAATTAATCATCCCCCAGTCTACACTATAAATATGTCTTGTGTCTGCTGCAGTCCTGGGCAGCCTGTGGATGTGGGTGCTGGAGGTGTGCATGCCAGCCTTTGAATCATTCCACTGCCGCAGTGGGCACATTATCTAACTGCCCCGTGTCCCAGATTCCTCATCTATAAAATAGAAGTACTATTTATCAGCATTGTCACAAGGATGAAGTGAATTTCTGTGTCTAGAGTAGTTCCCTGCTCCTCATAGCAGGGAGCGGCCTCCTTGAATGCCCACATTGCCTATCCAAACCCCAAAAAGGACATCTATAAAGTTTGCTCAGTTAAATTGATGCAGTTTGACACAGACCTGCATTTGAACACTTTGGCTGCAACATTTAATGAATTTTAAGCAAAAGAAAAAAAGTCCTCTTAATTGAAACTCTGGTTGAATGGCTGAGTATTAGATGATTTCTGAGAATATCACAGTGGAATACAGCTAAGGTGTATGCTGACATATTAAGCTTTTGTGTCCATGTTTCTTCCTTTAAAAAGAAATATAGAACTGGATTATGGTGAGTTTACTAATAAGTCATTGACTTGTACTCTTAAAATGAGTGCAATTTTATGGCACATAAATTGATACCTTGATAAAGATGTTTGGGGAAAAAAGAAATGTTTATTCATGGAAAACCTAACAATTTACGCTTCTAACATATTGGGAAGAAGATGATTTGTGTCGTGTACAGAATTGCCTTCAGCAGCACGGGTCGTCCTTTCTTCTTTTGCAGTCCTGCCTCTCTGGCTATTACCGTGTGGACGGCATACTCTTTGGAGGAATTTGTCAACCCTGTGAATGCCATGGCCATACAGCTGAGTGCGATATTCATGGTGTCTGCTTTGTGAGTCTTACTGAAGTCTTGAGTGCCCCGACTCCCCAACCATCCTAAAGCCATCTGCTTGTGCAGAAGTGATTTAAAAAAAAATGATTCCTCCACAAGACAATATCCCTGCCTTTGTAGACCCCAAAGAAAGTTTGCAGATTTAGGTTTATGTCATAAAATGTTTCCTGCTTTTTCCCCCTTGTTTTGAAAAAACAAAAAAGTTACTTTGGTGATAGTGGAAAAGGGATATATATACTTCATTGTAGGTTTTTTATTAGAACAATAAAAAGTAGTTATTTACTTTGCAAGATTATAAAGCCATATAAAGGTAGAAAACATTGTCCACTGATTAAATAAAAAGGGTTGGCTCTTTTAAATGCAAGCACAAGAGTCTTTTAACATTGTTTCACAGCATACATAAGAGGGGTAATAAAACTAATAAACACATTCATTTGTACAATATATAATGTTTTATAGTTGTTAGCTCAGATCAACTCTTTAAATAAGTATTTCTTTCACACAATATGAGCTGAGACAGGGCTTAACAAATATGTAATTAATCTAGAGAATGAACTTTGGGACAGATACAGGGCAAGACTTGTTTTTTAACTTCAATCAGGAATTCTTTTTGGCTCTTATGCCTGGAAGCCAGGCCACGCTCCTGAGTCTTAATGGATTCACTCCTCACAGATGGAGTGAATGCACATGTTAATCAGCTGCACCCTATTCTTTGTACGGGGATATGTTCACGTTCTTTCCAAAAGAGATTGATTGATTCTCAGGACTAGGGAAAATTAATTATCAGATCCATGGAGAAGATCTTGGCATGGTGCCGTGGAATGCATATTCTCTCTAGAGCCTAATTTTTCTTTATTCTGTAAGTAAAGCTCTCATATTGTGCTTTTTTCTTTGTCCCTTAAGTAAAATGTGTATAGGAACTGCATGAAATGATGGTTTGTATGCAGACTCAGTTCCTCTAGGATCGGTTTCCTCAGAAGCACAGTTTTCCATGGCTTGATGAGGTTGTTGCTTTTAAAAAATATCTCTCCCTTTGCAGTTGGAGTTTGCAAGGCCAGCCTTCTGGAGGCCTGTGCCAACATTTGGGGGTGGTCAGCAGGTCATGGTTGTACTACCTATAGCTCTAGTTACAGGTAGGCAGTAGTCAATATACATTTACAAAAACATATACTCATATTAAAGTGGAAATGCTAAATAGCCACTGCCCTTAAAGCTTAATTACAATAAATGATAATAGTTTTTATAGCTTTAAATTTTTGTGGAAATCATTTTAGATTTACAAAGGGTTACAAAAATGGAGAGTTCGTGTGTAACCTTCACTCTACTCCTCCTGACATTCACATCTTAGTAATCATAGTAATCATCAAAACTAAGAAATTAACATAACCATAGTAATCATCAAAACTAAGAAATTAACTTTGGCACAGTCTGATCAACTGAACTACAGACTTCACTGAGATTTCATCACGTTTCCCATTCATGTCCCTTTTCCTTTCAAACTCAGGATCTCATATTGCATTCAGTGGCCTTACCGCCTTCTGTCTGTGACAGTTTCTAGGCTTTCCTTGTCTTTCATGACTGTGGCACTTTTGAAGAGTGCTTGACATTCTATGGCATGTCCTTCAGCTGGGGCTGGTCTGTTTTGTCATGATTAGGTTGGGGTTACGTGTTTCGGGCAGGTGGGTATGGAGGGGATGTACCCTGTCGGTACCTCCGGTCAGGAATATGGTGTCTCTGTCTTCTTCCTGGGGGTGTTAGACTGGGTCACTGGATATGGTGGTGTCTGCCAGGCATTTCCACTGTAAAGTTATTTTTTTTTCTGTTTAAAATAATTAATGTTGAAGGAGCAAGAAAAATAAAAATTTAGATTAGGATTTAAGGAATATACAAACAGGTAGTTTCATTTATCTGTATAACTTTGCTTTTTTCTATTTTTTTTTTAAACCTTTAATCTTTCCTTTTGTATAGCTATTTATAGCCCTCAGCCTTATGCATAGTTACTTAGCTTCTAAAATTTAACTCCTTATTTACAGTTTATTAGAGAGAAAGTTTCAGTTGTTCTTAGTGTCTTTTTTTTTTTTTTTAAGACTTTAATTTGTAAAGAGCAGTTTTAGGTAGGCAACAAAATAGGGAGGAAGGTACAGATATTTTCCATATAGCACCTATCCCCACACAGGTACATTCTCCCCCATTATCAACATCTCCCACCAGAGTATGCATTTTTACGATTCATGAACCCACGCTGACACATCGTAATCACCCAAAGTCCTTATTGCCTCTTCTTTTCTCTGAGCTTTCTCTGCTCTTATCCCAAGGAGATGCCAGTCCTTTGCCTTGCAAAGACCAGGGTGTAAAAAGCAGTTGTGCATGTCTCAGGTCCTCATGGTTCCTTTCCAAACAAGAGAAGGTATCTTTCCTCTGCAAGGAGATGAGACTTCCCATCCTTCACATGCCAGATCTACCAACAGGGATGGTCACTTAGAGGGACAGTGACGCATACCTGAGAAAACACTGGAAACAACCCTTGGAAGGTTCTTCAATGGAACTGCATAATAGTTTTCCCAAAGAGAAAGAAGACTCCAGCTGGCTCTTTGAGTAAAGAGAACATATCATAGACATTTTGCAATTGTACACATTCGAATATATTTTAATGAAGCTAGTTATTTTGTCTGATACTTTCAGTGCAACCATGTAGCTGTTTGCCAAGGCCAGTTGCGTTTTTAATTGATTTGGATTGATTATCAAAACCAAGATCATATGGGGGATGGGGAGAAAAAAATGAGTCTAAGATGTGCTACCAAAATGTTATCAGGACCAGCAGCATGGATGTCACCTGGGAGCCTTTTTAGAAATGCAGAGTCTCAGGCTCCTCAGACTTTCTGAGTCAGAATCAATATTTAACCCCGGTGATTGGTATATACATTCAAATTTAGAAGCTCTGGTCTGGGATAACCTAAATAAAACTTGTAAAACCCTGGTACAAAAGGATACAATATAAGTATTTATAGTCCCAAATTAAGTTTAATATATGGGAAAACTTGTATCAACCTCAGGAATTATAGAGAAATATGTAGCTTAGAAATTGGACATATTATTTAAATTGTTGGATGAAAAAAATGGCATATAAATGTATGTAAAATGAATGGCTCTAAGAGGAAGGCTATAAAGGGAAATGTGAGACAAGGTGGAGACCAGGGGAGAGGAAATGAGGAGAGGACCCACAGGTGGGACTGGGGTGGGGTGGGTAGAGGTCATAGGAGACATTGGGTGGCATCAGCACAGGGGTGGGGACAATGAGGGGTTGTGGGGACTGAGTCACAGAGAAAATAGAACCTGGGAAAGAATGTGCAGAATAGGCATAGCATTCCCTTGAGCTGTGAAACTGCCCAGGTACTCAGTGCTGCCCTGCTCTGCCAGTGTGCTCATCTTTTGTCTCCTGCACACCTCCTACACACCTAACTCCAGCTGAGTTTACTTTCTAAAGAGATGTTTTAAAGGAGGAAAACAAGTCTTTCATATCTATTTATGTATCTAAATAATATATTTAAATCTTGATATAAATCTAAGATTTCATGTGGACTGTGTTCCTGCCCCCTGAAGAACTGTTTTTAGCATTTCTTCGGTGCGAGTCTAATGACTGACAGATTCTCTCATCTTTCATTTATCTAAAAAAGACTTTTTCTTTGCCTTCAATGTTAAAATGTATTTTTGCAGATTTTTTTCAGCACCTGAAAGTTGTTTTGTTTGTTTATAGCTTGCAATGTTTCAAGTGAAAAGTCATTGGTAATTCTCTGCCTGGTTTTTAGATTTTTCTCCTGGTATGGTTCACCTATTTTTTTTTCTCTTCATATCTTTATTGGAAAATAATTTTAAATTTATACAAAGGTAGTAGGAATAAGAATGGCACTTAGTGCACCCTCCATTTACCTAGATTCACCTATTGTTAACATATTGCCCATTAGCTTTATTATTATTTTTTATCTGTTTAATCATAATATTTTTTCTAAACTACTTAAGAATAAGTTGCATACATTATGTCCATATATCTCTAAATACTTTACTGTGCATGTCCTAAGAATAAAGATATTCTCTTATGTACCCATAGTATAGTTATCAACTGTAGTAAATTTAACATCAATACTCTACTTTTTCTAATCTACCATCTATTTCCAGTTTTGTCAATTGACTCAATTATATCCTTTATAGCATTTTTTCCCCCTTCTTTACAGGCCCCCATCTAAGATTGGGTATTGCATTTTATTGTCACGTCTCTTTAGTCTCCTTTATTTTAAAATGTTTCCACAACGGGCGGGAATATTTTATTAGCGAGCCCTTCTCCAACCACGGCACGTGGAGACCCACAGTATCCACAGACCCACAGTATGCACAGCCCCTCACTGGTGGTAATTCTGATTACCCAGGCCAGGTGTTGGTCAATTTCTTCACTATATATTTACTATTCTTTCTATTCTTTTATTTTGTAATAAAGAGTCTGAGGGAAACACTTTAAAACCATATAAGTATCCTGTTCCTCATCAAAATTCTCCCTTAGATTTTGTAGTCACTGATGATTCTTGCCCAACTAATACTATGATGTTTGCAAAAGGATGGTTATCCAACTCCAGCCCTTTCCCCATGCTTATCTGTTGGCACACAGCATTTTGCTGTAAGCAGAAAGCCTCCCTTCTCCCCCTGTATATATTTATTTACTCTACCTGTTTTCTGGACTCATGGCTTCCAAATTTCCCCAGATTTTGCCAGTGGGAACATATCTAGTAGTTTTTGATTGCATGATGAATATTGCTTGATGAATAACGTTGTACTGTTGAGTTTCTAGATTTTGTCACTTTCTTTTAAAGAACATGGAAGTTTATTTGGGCAGACAGTTAAGTTATTGCAGGTCAGCTTGATGGTTTCAAGGTTTGTTTTAAAACTGTCGGGGCAGGTTTCATATAACCTTTATGCTAAGGCATTTTAGCACTACCAGTTGCAAATCTTCCTTCTGGGTTCTCTCCTGAGTGTGCTGGGCATTTACCAGAGTCTCCTCACAGTGGCTGGTTAGAATTCTGATGTCTCTGAGCTCTCCATGAGTTCTGAATTTTTTAGCTTACAGCTCATCTGTTTTTTGTTTGTCTGGCCTCCAGGAGTTGTACTCTACACACAAGTAGCTTAGTATTCAGTAGCTATTTAAAGGGCTCTCCCATGTAGATTTCTGGAGCTCTTGCTCTATGAAGCTTCACTCCTGTGCCCAAATTCTAGCAGGTTCTGCCTCCTCGTACTCTGATCTTTGACTTTTCGCCTCAGCAAGACCCCTAGCTCTGCTTGGCAAGTGTCTCCAGGCAGAAGGACATGTGGTTGTAGGACTCACTCCACCTCTTAGGGATCTCAGACCTGCACCCTCTATTGTCCAGCGTCTGAAAGCAGTCGTTCATTTGATAGATTTTGCTCCAGTTTTCTGGTTTCCTACGCAAGGGCAAGAATAGTACCAGTAATTCTAACATGGTCAGAAGTGAAAGTTCTTATGCTTCCCACTTATACAAATTAAAAATTTTATTAGTTATCTGGAAACAGGCAACCCCTTCTCATGTAACAGAATTTAGTGGCTTGTTTTAGCAATTTGTCTTTTTTTTTTTTCATTTGGACTTCAAGTTGTTTGTAGATGAATTTGAGGATCCTTTACAGAAAGCTGAGCCGAATCTTCTTTTTGTGCATGTGTCTAGGCGTGCGAACACAACACCACCGGGGACCACTGTGAACAGTGTCTGCCTGGCTTCTATGGGCTGCCTTCCCAAGGGACTCCTGGGGATTGCCAGCCTTGTGCCTGCCCCCTGTCTTCAGCTTCCAACAAGTAAGCCTGGCACCTTTCCCAGCAGATCCTGGCCAGCATGGCCGGGATTTCCATCCGATGTGCACTGATATCTTCAGAGCAAGACTTTGTATGTAATAAGAGTAATTTTGCCCAGTGGTAATTAATCATGATTAAAGATGGAGGGGTAGATTCTCTTACAAAAAAAAGTTTAGTATATTAAGTTATGCAAGGAAAGTTGTGTGATGGTGAGGACATTTGCATACTTCTTTTCCTTTTGGTCTAATGTCGATCATCAGTTATTTCTTAAGTATATATTGTGTGCCTGCCACTGGGTTAGGGCATATAGGGAATACAGAGGTGAATAAAACATGTTCCTGGCCTTAAGAATTTTTTGATCTAATGACCAAAATATGAGGCTCATTGAGAATGAGCTGAATTCATTTCATCGATTCAACAAATATTTATCGAGTGTCTAGTATACACTGGTATCATATTAGGTACTCTGAGTATCAAACTGTTCATCCTTGATGGCTAGCCCCTGGAATCCACCATGTGGTCATGACCACAGTGGAAATACGTCCACTGCATGGCGGGAATCTGTCAGGAATGACCCTCTGGGTAAGCTGTTGATCGGAGACTTGAAGGATGAGAAGGAATTTGAAGGTAGCAGAGAAGGGCATTCTAGGCAGAAGGAACTGAGTGTGCCAACCCATAGCAGCATAAAAGAGCAGATCCTATTTGAGGAATTCAAATAAAGCGTGAATGGGGTGGAAGGACACAGTCACATGCGAGGCCTTGTACGTCAGGTTGGGGCATGGTGTTCTGCAGGCCAGAGGTTTGAAAGCCTCTTTCTCTCTCACTGGTTTACCCTTTAGAACTCTCCCTCTAGCCACACCAGAAGAATTTGCCCAATGGTAATTTTTATTTGAAATTCCAGTTTATAAAACAGAGACAATCAGGACTACTCTGATGAAATCGTGGGGGACTCTCAATGCCCCCACACCTCCCTTCACAGGTCTTCCTGAGACCCAGGGATAGAGTTTAAAGAGATCCGATCAACAGTGGGGGTCCTTTGGGAAATGTTGATTACTGACATGAATAAGAGATTCTCACTCTTGCCCAGTATGGGCCAGGGTCTGAGGCAGGCTGCACAGTGCTAGAGAACTGAGAGGAAAGGAGCTTGGCTAGGCCAGGAACGTCAGAGCAGGCCTCCTGGAGGAGGTGACAGCTGAGTCGAGCACTGGGAATATGCCCAGGCAGAGAAGGGAGAAGCACACTCCAGCTGAGGCAGGCCGTGTGGCCTTGGGTTCTTGGCCAAGGAGTGAGGACCCAGTGAAAGTATGTAAGGACAGGAGTGGTGGAAATTAAGCATTTAAAATATTTAGAAATTCTGCACCGTCCATGGGCATACTACATTCATTTCTAATGTTTTGACAGTTTCAGCCCCACCTGCCACCTAGATGATGGCGATGAAGTGGTCTGTGACCAGTGTACCCTGGGATACTCAGGAACTTGGTGTGAGAGGTACTCTGCATTGCTCAATTGGTTTCCAAAAGATGCATGAGAAATTATTTTAACATAAATTCTGTGGGTTTATTTTTAAATGTGTAGTTAAGTGTGGTTTTAGAGTTTGGGCATGTAATTATTATTTCAAATAACCTTAGATAAAAGCCAAATATATCAATTTAAAAAATAATGTTGAAACTTCCTGGGAATTTTTCAAGAATGGCATTCGGTCTCCTTGAGCTAAATCTGAGTTCTCATCAATAACAATAAGAATCAGCAAGGAGTCAGTATTTACTGGTCACACATTTAAATATCCCATTACTCTGCACAATTCCATTGTGGAGGAGTGGATTGATTAATGGTTGTCTTCTGGCGCCTGAAAGCCAATGTCGTCTGTTCCCACACGGAAGTCTCTGTGCTCAGTCTAGCTCCAATCTGTAGGAGAGGGTGACATTCCTGAATGTGAGATGCCAATTGAATTGGCCTGGGGCCGGGTCTATGTCCCCTTGGATTTATGGCTCATTTTGGACGTACTCCCTGTTCTTCTCAGTGAGTGGAGGAAATCTGTGAATGTCTGTACTTGGAGTTGCATTTCTTCTGTAGTAAATCTTTAGTAAAAAGAGTCTGATTGATTAACCATTCAGAGAACCCCTGGATAGTGGGTTAATGTCTGGAGAAATTGCATTTATTTGGATCCCTCTTTCAATCTTTTATGCAGATGTGCAGATGGTTACTATGGAAACCCAACAGTGCCTGGGGAATCCTGTGTTTTGTGTAACTGCAGCGGCAATGTCGACCCCTCAGAGGCTGGTCACTGTGACTCCGTCACTGGAGAATGCCTGAGGTGTATTGGGAACACGGATGGGGCCCACTGTGAGAGGTGTGCTGACGGGTTCTATGGGGACGCCGTGGCTGCTAAAAATTGCCGCGGTGAGTTTATGGACTTTGAAGTTGAGTCCATTACTTATGGCCATGTGAAGTTCCTGTCCATTTACTTACAGACGTCAGAAAGTGCTCAGCCCATGAAGTACCTATATCTAAGTGGTTCTTGTGTTGCTGCTGGGCATAAACCCAAGATCTAAACCGTTCCTATCTACCTTGTATTAGCTTGATCAGTTACTCTACATGAAGGTCATATGGCCTAGAAAAGATTCTCCCTTCCACATGAAGAGAAAGTGGTACTTTACAAAGTGCTAGCTAGCACTACTTCCAGGGATGAGATAAAAGAAGAGTGATGCTCAAAGCCTGTCATGTTTGTGAGGGAGGTGCTACAGGGTTTCATGAAGCGGATGGGACTTCTGGGACTCTAGTTCCAGGAACTGGTGTGTCTTCATGGTCCACGCCTGACCTACCAACCGCCATGTTGCTCTGCAGGGCTCTGCTTAAATCCTAGAAATTACGGATCAGGTAGAACCACTCCCTGAAAAAAGTAGATTTTCATACGCCATAGAGGACAGACTTAAAGCCTTATGGCCAAGACAGCCCTCACATTTTTACTTTTGCACAGTTCTTGAAGGATTGAAAGAGGAAAAATGACAATTATAAATTATTTTGATAATTTCCTATAAATGCTGGAGTCTTCCTATGCTGTTATGATGTGGAGACACAAGAGGGTGCTAGTGACATAGAAAAGATATTTTCATAGCTGCACATCATGAGATCAACAAGGTTACATAGCCATGGGCCAGTCAACCTGATCCTCAGCAGTGTGGCTGCCTGGCTTGGTTATTATAGGAAGATAATTATGATAAATGGTATTTTTATAAAGCTTCAGAGTTTATGAAAAGCTTTTATAATTCTCATATCATTTCTTTTTATCTTTATTACACAACTTGATGATTCATTTCTTAGTTTCTTTGTTACTTCCCAGGCACTGTACCAAGTGCTGATAAAAGCTGGAAAGTTACAGTTCATCTCTCTTGAGGAAATACATGTGATGGTGTTGATGAGAAGCAGATATGTGGCACTTAAGGCTTTGTAGTCTGATTAATGGCGATTAGAGTTCAGAGTTGATTACTGACCAGCTGAGTGACATTAGGCAAATTGATTAACCTCTCTGAGCCACTACTTCCTTAAACATAAAATGGACATAGTTATATGTATATATTAAGACTTTTCCGAGAAGTTCAATGAATAACAACTTTAAAGTTCTAGACATTAAATAAATGTTAGCAATTATAATCCTAGTAATAAAAACGGTAATTTTTATTATTTTTCTATATCAATTTAAAATCTTCTAGTAACTACATTTTAAAAAGTAAAAAGAAACAGGTGAATACATTTTAATAATAAATTTTATTTAACCCAACATGTAGAAAGTGTCATTTTATCATTTAACCAAATTTTTAAAGTAATAATGAGATACTTGCTTTGTTTTTTTTTAATATTGTCTTTAAAACTCTGTATATTTTATAACCCATCTCAATTAGGATGCTAAATTTTCATCAGAAATACTTGATCTGTATTTAGATTACATAAAATTCAATGTTGAAGAAGTAGATTCATATATCCAAGTTATTTAAACATATCGAAGTTTTGCATCATGTACCAAAGAGTCATTTTCCTTTAATTTGTGTATCTACATTGACAAAACTGCTTCAGTATTTTGCTGTGGGGATAAAAGAGAAGATAGAAAGTAGAAGGTTTTGATGATGAATGGAGGGGAGGGGGAACAGGGTTAGAACACGTAAGATTGGGGTCTGGGTACAGATTCTTGGCCCAGGCAGCTGGACAGGATATGGACCGACACGTCCCAGCTCTCTAGTTTCTGAGCATTTACAATTTTTATTCTTTTTTTCATCTCTTCCTTCCCCTTCCCTTGCTTTGATGAGATAAATTCCTACAACCATTTCTGGATATTTCACTAGAAATCCTTCCAGATCTATAGCAAGGTCCCTCTTATGGACTTCCTGAAGATCTGCACATATTAATAAAATACCATATTTTATTTGGTTACCCAGGTAAAAATCCTGGTATTCAACATTACTGACACAGGAAGTCTTATGGAGTTGTTGGGAAGGCATTTGGATATTCATAAATGCAGGAATCAGGGAAGAAATGGGGACTGGAGACCCTCCCCTCTGGCTGGGTAGTTGAAGTGGTGGATGTGGATACAACTGTCTGGGGCCGAGAGTGGCATTGAGGGAGAAAAAGCCTGTAGGAACCCTACCGAGTGCTTATACTAAAGGAATCTTATGAAGTGAGTTAAGTGGGTTTAATTTTATATTGTGGTATTCTTATGTGAATTAAAATATATGCAAATACCTGGCAGTCAGTAATGGGCAGCTATTTTAAATTAGTATTGATCATAACAGGAACAATTTTTTATTAATAATTGCTATTGTTATTATAGGAGTATATAGAAGCTGTGTGACCTATAGCAAGTTATGTAATCTTTCTAAGGTTTAGATATCACACTGAAAAACAGATAAAATTATAGTCCTTCCCTCCGAAGTGTGTTATAAATGCTAAGTGAAATTTTGCCTATAATGTGACAGGCACAAACTGATAGTCTGATAGACATGATTTCATATTATCATCAATATTTTGTGATGACCATATAGTGAACTTTGAATTTTCACCAAAGGGAGGGGAAGCTTTAAATGAGACACAGAGGGGTGGGCCTCGAGGGAAATACATGAGAAATGGGAGTAAGGCAAAGAGCAGGTGGCTGGAAACCCTGGCAAGCGAAAAGTCCAAAAGGGAGAGAGTGGTCAGGCATTTCATCCCGTAGAACAACACAGCCTGATGAAGACTGAAGGTCCGCTCACTGAATTTGCATCGGGGAAGTTCCTGGGGACTTCGGGAGGAAAGTCTGGAAGATGGAACCTCAGAGAGAGAGTTAAAGGTGTGAGTGTGGGGCTGGCATGTGTGTGTGTGTGTGTGTGTGTGATGTTTTCTATGGGAGACAGTTGAGAGTGTTTGGATGCCGAGGATTGTTTTAAAATAATAGGTTTTATTATTTGGCTATGGCAAGGCCAGCAGATCAGGAGATGACTACCATTGAAAAGATAGTTTGTTACTCACAGAGGCCAAGAGGGGGACACACCTCACTCACATGAGGGTGGCCAGGTACCAAAGAAAGCACCCAGTTTAGTCAGGAGGGAAAATATGGGCTAGAACCTTTATTGTGGTTTCTACAGGAAAGAAAGGGCGAGGTGGGTAAACAGGTTTAGAACTTGTTGGTTTGAATAATTTCAGCAGGCTCTAGGCATGGGGTCTGTCCGTAGGTGTCTGAGGCATGTCCCTGGGGTGATTAGGGCAGGTAGGTAGTGGAACTTGAGAGTACAAATATAAATGAGAGCCCAGTAAAGAAGGCAGTTAGGGGTGTGGGCTCAGGATTGGTTGCTTTGCATATAAAAGGTATTTTAGCTGTTTACTTTCTGTAGGAATTGACTAGCCCTGGAAGAGGCAGTCTCTCCAGGATCAGCCAGGCCCCAGAAGTGAAAGCATCAGAAATACAGGAAATGAAAAGGCAAGTTTAATACAAAGAGTTATAGGAATGGGCAGAGCAGGATGGGCGGCCATGAGTAGGAATTTATCTCATGTCTATCAACTCACTTACACCAGAGGAAACCTCCCGTGAGAGCTTGGCCACTGACAGTCTAGGAGGCAGAATTCCACCACCTTTCTTCTGACCATCCGCCTTCCAGTGTCCAGTGCCTTCCACTGTACTGTCTCCCATTTCAGTTATGCTTCTATACAAAGTGTGCTTGAGGTTGAGATAATCTGCAAAGTTCTTATTTTCTTTTCTTATAACGTTATATCATACGACAGAGTGTATATTTTCTTGAGTCCAAGGCTTCATAAATAGTATATGTCCGTGAGCTAGTTTGTCAGTGAACATATTAAATATTTTAAATGAAGAGCATATATGTGGTATAAATATCAATTAAACATTTCTTGGAACCATTAAATTACCTCACTTTGAAAAGGTCAGGATCTTTGTAGCTTTAATCATCAGTATTGTAAGTAGAAAAAACTGAGACGTCTGGCCTGAAGGTAAGGATATTAGAACTCAGAATGACTCATGACTTAGAACAGGGACATCTTTTTCTTTTCTTTTTAATAAATGTATTTATTTAAATTAGTTTCAAGTATACAGTACGTTGGTTAAATATCTATATAGTTCATAGAATGATCACCCCAATTGCCAGGGACATCTTTTTCATTAAATTATGAAATACATTGTTTATCTAGATTATTGTAACTGAGCTTTAAAATATTAAATGTAGACATGATTGAAATGAGAGAAAATGGCTAAATTGATTTTTAAATCTCCATTGCACGTTTTGTAATGAAGACTTGTGGATATACATTGGTGAGTCATTTAAAAAATTTCAAGGAATTTATGAAACTGGTCAAGTTCGTTTGCTAATTATTATCTTAATAGTTTTTTAGTAATTTTTTTCCCTCTGTGATTGTTCCTTCTATCAACCCTATTTTGGCTTACTCCTCAGAAAAATGCTAAATATTTAAAGTTATTGCAAAGTAACATATTTTTATAGTTTTATGATTTAAAATATGAATGTTTAAATTTTTTCCTTTGGAGATTAAGGGTTCCTACTATAACCAGACCCAGAAATGGACACGAATATGTTTCTTTGTGTGTGTTAGCCTGTGAATGCCATGGAAAGGGCTCCCTTTCTGGTGTCTGCCATCTTGAGACTGGACTCTGCGACTGCAAACCACATGTGACTGGACAGCAGTGTGACCAGTGCTTGGTAAGACACCCAGTGGTCATTGGATACAATTAAAGTATTAGTGATGTCTATAATTGACGCCTTAACCTTGGTTCAAATGAAACGAATTTGAGACAATGCCCAAAATACGACGGGTATGTGCTTTGCATCCTTATCTAGACAGTATATGTTCAGTTTACAAAGGAGTAGAATGATGTCACGAACATTTCATGATTCTCTGAAATAGCCTACGTTTTGATTTGGAAAACATTCTAGTATTATTAGTCGCTTATTAAACAATTCTGCCCCTTCTATGAAACAGCATGGCTATTACGGGTTGGACACAGGGCTTGGCTGCCTGCCCTGTAACTGCAGCACAATGGGCTCCATGTCAGATGACTGCACAGAGGAAGGCCAGTGTCACTGTGTACCAGGTGTAGCTGGGAAAAGGTGCAACAGGTGTGCACGTGGCTTCTATGCATTCCAGGATGGTGGCTGTACACGTAAGCTCTTGAATTCATTATTGAGATTTTATCATAATCCCCAGACTTTTCATTGAGCCCTCTTTTGACTTCTAATTCTGTTAAATTCCTTTACTTTTTCTCTTCTTAACATGTATTCTGTTTTTGTATTCTGGGTACATCCATAAGCTTTGGTCAGGTTCTAATCATATGAGCTTAGATTAATTGGTTAACTTCACTTGGTTTAGTTTCCTCATTTGTAAAATGGAGAAGCTAATTATAACCTCCATCCAGGAGTTATTTGAAAGCTTGTATGTGAAGTCTTTAACAGAGCATTTGGCATCCAATAAATGCTCAGTAAACACTAGCTCTATCTGTTCTTCCCACCTATCCAGGTCTTTTCCAATCTTTTCTTTCACTCACTGGGTCCCGATAACATCTCTACTAGCAGCATCTCTTGATAGAGAGCACCATCCACCTTCCAGGAAACATGGAGGGATCTTAGGAATCGTGTGACCTATGTTAGGAACAAAAAGAATTATTTAAATTATAAGGAAAGGGAAATGATTCGTAGCATCAGCTCTTATCCTTTCAATTGCACCAATTATCCTGACCTATTACACCACTGTTTGTCTTTGCTGTAGCCTGTGACTGTGCTCACACTCAGAATACTTGTGACCCAGCATCGGGAGTGTGTATATGCCCTCCTCATACTCGAGGCGTAGCATGTGAAGAATGTGAGGACGAACACTGGGGCTATGACCCAGAGCTAGGATGCCAGGTATGCGCTGTCATCTGTACATTTTCTTAACTGGGAATTACTTCACAGTAGCAAGTTTAATCTCTTTTCTTTTGTCTATTCTCTTGATTTTAACCTGTTGAATAGCTTTATGGTATATATTTACAACTCAGTCTGGATTGTAGAAATCAAAGTGAAAGAAACAGCACCATTAAAATACATCATTCTAAGATTTCTTTAAGAACCTAGCAGTGGAATTGATGGTTAGAAAATCAAAAATTTATTTTGGTGACTTTTAAGTATATTCTGCAATTTTTACTATCTCCTAGGAGAAAGCCATAAATCACTTTACTGAGGGGAATGATGTCCAGTCTTAAAGTGTTCTAATTTTCTATGTAACTTTCTTCAGTTAAACTTAGATATAGTTTGTGTTTTGAAAACAGAGGAAAAATTACTTGGCTTCTAAAATAATGTTGCTGGACTGTTTGGACCCATTAAGCGGATTGAATTTCAGGTCACAGTCTGTGTGTGTGTGCCACAAAAGTGCACAAATGTCCAGGAATACAGTCCCTGCCTCCTGTTGGCACATGGTAGAGTGAATCCATTTAACAAAAGTGAGAGCGATCCATTTATCTGTATAATTTCCCCACATTTGGTGTTTTCCTGTAATTCCAATATGTGTACATTATGAAAATGCAAAAGCTGCCTTTTTACTGATTTAGTTTTTCTTTCTTTCAGGCCTGCAATTGCAGCAGTGAAGGATCAGCCAGTCATCAATGTGATGTGCTCACTGGCCATTGCCAATGTAAGCCTGCATTTGGTGGACCGAGTTGTGATCAGTGCTCCCTGGGTTTCAGAGGCTTTCCAGACTGTGTGGCCTGTGACTGTGACCTGAGAGGAACATTGGTGGACACTTGTGATGAGGAACAGGGTCTTTGCAGCTGTTCAGAGGAAACTGGTACCTGCTCTTGCAAGGTATGGGCCCTCAATGCTCCACTTTCTTCCTCTCTCCTAATTGTCATTATGACTTCCGGGCTTTTGACCATTTAAATGAGCAACTCGGTTTTAGACATTTCTTATAATGACTTTACACTATCTTCTAGGTCTGAGTTCAAATTGTGTGTGCGTTCTTCTAGAATTATGGATGATTCTTTAAATGGAATTTGCAAGTGTCAGATGATGAAATTGAGTTGAAAAACACTCTGAGTTTTCTATCATATGTTCAGGTTGGCTGAGTAGCCAATCTGTCTTGAATATACAGGTAAAATAGATAACACAGGGCTCAAGAACATTTGTGATTTTAGAGCTGGTAAGTAAGTATTCTCTTGTATATTCTGGCCAGACAGAAAGAAATTTGTGTTTCTTATTTTTCCAGGAGGTAAGATTTCAACATCATGTTTAATTTCACATATTTCCATTAGTTTTCCCATTGTGCTCTGTCATAAGGGAGTCATTGGCCATTCTCTGGTCCTTTCCCAGGGCTGGTGAGATGGAAGCCAGAGGAGAGTGAGTTGATTAGTAACTAGGGATAAGGACGGGAAAATTTATGTAGATACTATAGCCTGAGCATGATGGAAACATCGGTGAATATTGTTGGATTCCCACATTTATGATAGCAGTTCTAATTACAGATAGTCAGAACAGGAGGGACCCACCTTAATAATCACCTGACCCATGGTTCTCTACCCTCACTGATCATCACAGTCCCCTGAGACCTCCAGAGGATTCCAGGGCCCCCTCCAAGAGATTCTAATCAGAGGACTGTATTTTCCAAAAGCTTCCGAGTTGATTCTGATCATCGGCTGTGTTTGAGAATCATCGATTGAACGAACTGATGCACAGGTTAAGGAACTTGCCTAAGGAACAGCTAGTTCAGAGATGTTTGTTGATCCAAAATTATTTTTATGGTTTATTTCATTTCCATTTGTTCAGAAATTTTCTCTCTCTCTCTCATTCTCTCTCTTTGGTAAAAACTAGTCTATTATTCCCCACCCCCACCCCCTTTAGGAAAATGTCCTTGGCCTTCAATGCAACGAGTGTCGAGCTGGCACCTACGCTCTCCATGCTGACAACCCTCTGGGGTGCACCCCGTGCTTCTGCTTTGGGCTGTCACAACTCTGCTTGGAAGCAGAGGGTTATGTGAGGATGCCAGTAAGTTATGCATGCAGTTAGAATGTTTTTAACCTCTCTCCCCTTGAGAGTCGTGTTGGGGTAGGAGAGACAGTCAAGCACCGACATTAAATTTTACATCAGAAATCCTGAGAAATTAATTTGTGATAGTTAAGAATCAGAGCTCTGCTTCTGCTGTCCAAAGAAATATATGGAGCTGGAACTAAAGGTATTCAGTGTTGCTCCTTAGCTAACCTATCAAAAGCTTTAGTTGGAGAGAAGATGGTAATGTTTCAATAGTCTCCATATAACTGCCCTGTATAGCAGCAGTTTGACCCTAGATACAATAGTTTAAAACATGGTTAGTTCATTTTAATCCAGATGTTTAAGTTTAAAGAAAAAGTTTTTATTATTCCTGTTTTAATAATGAAGCTATCTCATATACAAAATAATTGTAGAATCTGACAAATCAAAGATACGGAGTAAATTCATGTTCTAAAGTGCACTTTTTTTCCTTTCTGTGACTAGATAACACTGGGCTCAGATCAGCCTCTTCTGCGTGTGGTGTCTCAGAGTAACCTCAGGGGCACGACCGAGGGGGTGTATTACCAGGCTCCTGATGTCCTCCTGGACGCTGTGACCGTCAGACAGCATGTTCATGCAGAGCCGTTTTACTGGCGGCTGCCAGGGCAGTTCCAGGGAGACCAGGTGAGGCCCACACCCAGCCTAGAGCTGGTCCACATTCCCGGGGGGGGAGCAGAGGGAGAGTTTGGGTATCATTGGAAATCACAGTAGGCGGTGTTGGCCCATCTTGAACTAAAGTGTGGTTATTAATTTCCTCTTCAAAGAGGAGATGAAGAAGTTTAACACATAAAAATTCCCTCAAATGTATGGTTCTTTAAATGTTTTTATTAATTTTGAAGTCTTTTAAAATTCAAATCATATTATTTTTTTCTGAAAGCAGTCATTCAACAGATATTTATTGTTTTGCTATATATAAGCTCGGTACAAGCCTGGGTGTTATTGCCTGGGAGGTCCTTCTTAAGAAATTGCGACTGAGTTTGGGGGGAAATAAAAACGTACTATAAAATAGAATCTTGAAGGCACTGCTTGCATTTTTGTTGATATAAATATCATAGCCTAGGTGAATCCATTCTGATCTTTAAAATGTGCAAATATACATACAGGGCTCCTATAGATATAGATAATTTTTAATTCAAAGGAACTTGAAAATAATCAGGATCATTACTACATTGATTTGTTATTCTGGAGCTTATTTTTGTTAGTATCATCAAGGGATACTGGGAGGTGATGGATATTTCTGTGGCTTTGGAGGGGGTGATAGTTTCACAGGTGAATACTTCCCTCCAACGAGTTGTATACATTAAATATATACAGCTTTTTACAGCCAATCATACTTGAAAATGTGGTTTAAGGAAATTTTGTATTATATTCCACATATGAGTGAAAAAGGGAGAAAGGGAAGGCAAAGTAGGTCAGGGGATCAAATATATAGTAAGGGAAGGAAACCAGACTGTGGGTGGCAGGCACACAATAGAGTGCACAGATGTTGAATTATAATGTTGCACACCTGAAAATCATATAAAGTTATTAACCAGTGTTACCTCCAATAAATTTAATTTTAAAAACTTCATAAAAATCACTTAGAAAAAAGGACTATAACTTGAGTCAATTTAAGAATCCATAATTAAGTAGAATTAGAAAAAAGCAAATTCTAGACAACATATTCTACCCATATGAAATATTTTTAAGTTACAAGATTCCTTTTAAATAGCAGCAGGCTTGTAATAAAATATTTTTAAACCAATGCTGTGTCAGAGAAATAAACAACAATTTACTATTCGATAGCTCATGGCCTATGGCGGCAAACTGAAGTACAATGTGGCCTTCTATTCCTCCGATGGCATGGGCACCTTCAACCTTGAGCCTCAAGTACTCATCAAAGGAGGCAGAACCAGAAAGCAAGTCATTTACATGGATGCACCTGCACCAGGGAACGGAGTGAGACAAGAGCAAGAAGTAGGAATGAAAGAGGTGACCATGCACTCTTTTCATTTAAGCCCCTTAAAGGTGTGAACCCTGCTATGGATGTAATGAAGTCATGAATCTGCTAGGACAGAGTGAGCACGGAGACCCTGGGATCAGAATTCCAATGCTGTTAGCAAGATTTCTAGAAATGACCCAAATTCCTATTCTCAAGGCAAAGATATTGGGCTTATGTTAATTTAGTAGCAATTGCATCTTAAGTGTTTTATATTGGTACACAAGCCTCTACTTGTGTAACCATAGTGGTAGGAAGTTTCTGGACTTGCTTGAATCTAGGAAGTGAGTATTCATTCACTGGGCTGATATTGGTTGACTATCTACTGTGTGGCTAGCACTGTTGTAGGTGATGTGTGTCTGTGGATAAATGAGACTGCCACTGTTGCTGCCCCTGGGAAGTGACAGAAGATCTTCCTCAGTTAAACTTAGTGTCATGTACAGAACTGGACTCATTTCTGAAAAAATGTATAAAAGAATCACTTTCTTTGTAAATTCATTGTTCCCAAGAATTTGTATTCTGAATTTCATTGCATTTGTTTCTCATCTACAGAATTATTGGAAATATTTTAATTCTGTTTCTGAAAAACCTGTTACACGCTCAGATTTTATGTCTGTTCTGAGCAACATTGAGTACATCCTCATCAAAGCGTCTTATGGTCAAGGATTACAGCAAAGCAGGTACTCAGAAGCTTCTGCAATTTAAAAAATATTTTTCTTATATGAAAGCAAACTGAAGGGGTTTGATTTGCTCCACCCCCCTTAACTCCTATCTTTATTAATTTATGTATTTCTGTTTTTCACCAAAACCTTATTAAATATTAATATTAGCATGAAGTGTATGAAAATGACATAGATTATCCATCTCCCGTGCTAGTGTGGATATAAAATATAAGTACATAATGGTAATATCTTAGATGAGGATAAAATGTAAAAAAAATTTTTAAGTTCTGCTATTTTCTGCCCTTCAACTGCAGTGCCATTTCTTTATAATGATATATCAAGGAATGCTGTCACCTGCTCATTTACTACTTAACCCATAAAGAAAGCCACTAAGTTTTGGCCAGACTGGTACTTCAAGAGGTCTTCTCAGGTATACTTTTCTGTAACACTGTTTTTAGGTTCTGAAATGTTGGCTGAGAACCTTCACTGTGTGGTGACAGTGCTGATGTGCTTTTATGCATTCCCTTTATGATCATGAGTAGGATCTGCTCCCAAACTGGCAGGAAAGCTCTGGTTTAATTACATGTGCAAATACTGTTATGTAATGTGCTACTTTTCCAGAAAGTGTCTTTCTAAGTATCAGTGTTTCCCTCTCACGCTTCTTAACACTGTGATTTCACAGAATCGCGAACATTTCAATGGAGGTCGGCAGAAAGGCTGAAGAGCTGCACCCAGGGGTGGCGGTGGCCTCCCTGTTAGAGCAGTGTCTTTGTCCTCCTGGCACAGCTGGACTCTCATGCCAGGTAGGAAGACCGTGGTTAAAATTGATTTCCTGGTTTTGAGCTGAAATATGCTTGTTATAGCAACATCAAGTGATGAACAGAATGTGTGCATATCTATTATATTATTTTTTCCCTTAAATTTGTTAATGTGATAAAATATGCATGGACACAAACTTTACCATCTTAACCATTTTCAAGTGTACAGTTCTGTAGTGTTAAGTACATTCATAACCAATCTCCAGAATTCTTCATCTGGCAAGACTAAAACTCTTTACTCATTAAACAGTAACTCCCCATTTTTCCTTCCCAGTCCCTGGTAACCACCATTTTATTTTCTGTCTCTATGAATTTGACTGCTCTAGGTACCGCATATAAGTGGAATCGTACAATATTTATCTTTTTTATGATGGGCTTATTTCATTTAGCATAATGTCCTTAAAGCTCATTCAAGTTTTACCATGTGTCAAAATGTACTTCCCTTTTAAAGCTGAATAATATTCTATTATATGTATATACCATATTTTGTTTATCTATTAATCCATCAATGAACACTTAGATTGTTTCACCTTTTGGCTATTGTGAATAATGCTGCTATGAACATAGGTATACAAATATCTCTCCAAGCCCCTGCTTTCAGTTCTTTGGGCATTATACCCAGAAGTAGAATTGCTGGATCATGTGGCAATTTTGTTTTTAATTTTTGAGAAGCTGCCATACTGCTCTCCACAGTACTGCACCATTTTATATTCCTACCAGCAAAGCATAAGGGTTCCAGTTTTTCTATATCCTGACCAACATCTGTTTCTCCTCCTCCTCTTCCTCTTCCTCCTCTTCCCTCCCTCGCTTCTTCTTCCTTCTTCTTCGTATAGCCATCCTAATGGGTGGTGTCTCATTTTGGTTTTGATTTGCGTTCTTCTAGTGATTAGTGATGTTGACCATCTTCTCATGTATTTATTGGCCATTGGTGTATCTTCTTTGGAGAAATGTCAATTCAAATCACTTGCCCATTTTTAAATCAGGTTGTTTATTCATTTCCTTTCCTTTTGTATCCCCTCAGGACTGTGCATCTGGATACTACAGAGGGAAGCTTCCAGAAGGTGGTGGCAGGGGACCTCGCCTTCTACTTGCTCCTTGTGTGCCCTGCAGTTGCAACAACCACAGTGACATCTGTGACCCTGAAACGGGGAAATGTCTGGTATGCTTATTTGCATGGGTGCTTGCCTGAAGTTTAGAATTCAAGTAGGTGCTGCCCATTTAAATTTCTGGTTCAAAGTCACACCAGTTCCTTGGTTTAGAAAGAGCTTAAATTTAACTAAATGTAGATATACATGTGTTTCCTCCAGGAAGGTCTAGCTAAATTGTCTAACATGGTTGATGGAAATTCTTTCATAAATTTTAATTCCTTGAATTTCTTTGTGGGCATCAATTTAGGAATTAGTTAAGTGTGCCTTGTTTTTACTTGTGGTGCTGGTGGTGTGTAGTCAAGGTAGATGAGAACTTTATGTGATAGAATTTGAAAAGTCACCTGGGAGTTTCAAAATAAGTTAAGGCCAATGTTGAAAATTCATTTCTCTGTGTAAAATATTGTCCTCTCCTTGCATTTGTAAAAAAGAATCATATTCTCCTGGATGTCTTAACATGCATTTGTTTCTCGACTACCTTCCCCTAGACCAAGATTGTCTTAGGGACGTGAGGAGAACTCTGGTCACTGAAAAGAACCAAGTGACCAGGACGAGAAAGAAGTCTTGTGGCCCTGATTGAAGACATACTCTTTTGTCCATGACTTTGCTTAAGCTGACAAGGCTTTATTGATAACATAGAATAATCTGATATCTTATTAGTCCTCAAGCCTCATTCTTTATAATAACTTATGTGGAAACATTGGTAACTTGTATAAATTATGCCAAGACTAACTTGCCTCAAGTTAAATAACTCATTGAAGGAAAATGAACGGCAGCTAAAGAGACACACCTGAAGCCTTAGAGGTCCGGGGTGTGGCTCAATCACAAGGAATGAACAGAGGAATTAGGACTAACTGGCCCCAGCCACACTAGATCCATCTTGCCCTTTTATTCAGAAGTGCTTTTTATAGGCTGAATTTAAAGGCAATTTCTACTGGGAAAGCCGCTAAAGTACAGCAGTGTGCAAATGAATTTAGAAACTGAAGTACTACGTGGCTTTTCTCAATTAAAAGATATTTGTCAACCTTTGCTGACCCCATTATATATGTGGATTTAAAGAATTGTTTCAGTCATCCAAGGTTAAAATGGACTTAATGAAGATGCAAATAGCTGCAACACTATTAAGAAAAATTTATTCACTCTAATCAGATTATGCTCCAGACAAAAGTAAAGTGCTAATAGAGAAAATGAGAAAATCTCATTTAAGGATTTAAGGAAAATTGATTTCGGACAACTTAAAGTGAGATGTAATTAACTAGGAGGGTCCCTTGGCCAATGATGGAGACAGAGGTCACATGAACAGTTAAAGGAGTCGCTCACTTCTTTCAGGCTACATCTTTCCTTGGTGCAGCTATTTTAACAAGATTAGATACTCCTAGGACATTAAATTATGACCCTGCCTTTCCTGGCTCAAATCCCCCAGAAAAAAAAGTGTTAAGATCTGAAGCAGACCTGTTGATTTGTACCTAGGAAAAAACAAAGCCTGCTTACCCCGTCCATGAAAGATTGTGTCAGAGTCTGCCCAGCATAAACATTGATGGATGGCTTCCAGACAGTTTCCTGGCCCGGGAGGGATGGTTGGCCCTATGTGACCTAGAACCCTGAAGAGACCTCCCTAGGCCTGTTACTTACATTTTACAGTAAAGAGCAACGGATATACACACTGTCAAAAGACTGGACAGAGATTCTAAACCTCGCTTGTTCTGCAGTCTCAGCGTTGAGCAGAATATATTTTGCTTTTTGTTCTTCCCCTTTTTTATGGAAGATTTGTGTTCTATGTTTGTCCCTAGTGACTTCTCCTTTATGTCATGGTTACAACGTATTGCTAATTATTGTAACCAAAATCCACTCTAAACAGAAAATAGTGTCTGAGCTTAAAGTTTGGAATTTCAGGGTTGCAACAGATCTTTTACTTTTGTCATAGTCCCTTCAGATCTTAAGACTGAACTACGACATCCATGCTTAGCAGTTAATTAATGTATGTTTACACACCTCCAGCACTGGGGAGCTCACTCCCATAGCACCTCAGCTCAGCTCATCTTTGCGTAGCCCTGATTATTCCTAAAACTGGTGTCCCTGGCTCATCCACGTATTGGTGCTGTTTTAATCTTTGGCCTAAATTTGTTCATGAAAATTTAATTTGTTCATGAGAAGTGACAGTATCTTAATAGATAACTTGCAAAATGCTTGATAAAATTCCATTCTCACATATTCAAAGGCTCTGAATCTTCAACCCTCTCAGTCAGATATCTTCAGTTTACATGTACCTAGTGGTCACATGGGATGGTTCTGAGTCTGTTCACCATTCTGAGGTGTGAATGTCACCATCTGACTTAAAGTATCATGCCCAGAGCCCAGTGCCTTTACTCCAGGTGTGGATGGGGTTGGGGGTGCGAGATAGAGGGCATCTCTCCCTAACTCTAGATACTGTGTTTCCAGGGAAGCAGCCTCTGGGTTTTGCCAACTCAGTCACTGCTGCTTCTACTAAACTGACCTGACACTGAGTTGCTTATATTCTTTCCACAGGTTTAGCACCTGAGTCCTTGCTCTTTGAACTTGGGGGCCTCATCTTTCCTCTTAAATCTTCTTCTATTAGATCCCTTTTGTAGTTTAGAACAATTCATTTTCATTTGACAAAATCTTTCAAGCACTACCTATGTACTTGTTATTATGCAGGTGGGCATCAAGACCTTTTTGGATCTGATTTTGTCATCCAGCTCGTGGATGTTTCTCCCTCTTCATGTCACTTGGCCTTTGGTATTATCATAAAAGTGATGGATCAGAAATGTGACCCGGAAGGAGATGGGGAGACTGAGGACTAGAGAGATACCCTAGAAATCCCTCTCCTCAACCATCGCTTTTTTTGGGAGATAGGACTCACCCCTTTTACAGTTGAAAAATCAAGAAGTGTTCACTGTACAGTTCTCATAGCAAGTAACTCATCCCACATATCAGTTCACATTAACCATTTTTTATTTCCCTGCTACTCTTTGAGGTAACTTATCTTTGATATTCTAGGATCTTGAAAACCAGGGAGCTCATAATCCGTCATATGTTAGGGGGAGTTTTTAATGTTGGAGTTGGCAGTCGAAAACCAAAAAATCTGCTTCAATTCTTTTTCATTATCTAATATTTATTCCTTATCAGCCTTATGTTATATCATTAAAACAAGAACTATTTAACACATTTTCTTTTTAAGAGAGAGGTTGCAAATTTTACTTCTAAAGAGATATCAGTTCTTTGGCCTCAGTGGATCCCAGTTAAACTCTATTTTCATCAGGTGAAATAGGAATACAATTTTGTTTATTTTATTTTTTAATTTTAATTTTTTAAATTACAGTTGACATTCAATATCACATTAGTTTTAGGTGTACAGCACAGTGGTTAGACATTTATCACTTACAAAGTGATTCCCCTGATAAGTCTAGTACCCACCTGGCACCATATATAGTTATTATCAGCTATATTCCCTAGGCGATACTTTACATCCCTGTTATTATTTTGTAACTACCAATTTATATTTCTTCATCTCTTCACCTTTTTCACCGAGTCCCCCAGTCCCCCTCCCATCTGGCAACCATCAGTTTGTTCTCTGTATCTATGAGGCTATCTCTGTTTTATTTGTTCATTTACTTTGTTATTTAGATTCCACATATAAGTGAAATCATATGATGTTTGTCTTTGTCTGCATTATTTCAGTTAACCATATACCCTCTAGGTCCATTCATGTCGTTGCATGAATGGTAAGATTTTATTCTTTTCTTATTGTACAGTAATATTCCATTGCGTGTGTGTATATATGAATGTGTGTGTGTGTGTGTGTGTGTGTGTGTGTGTGTGTGTGTGTGTGTGTATAACTTCTTTATCCAATCGTCTATTGATGGGCACTTCGGTTGCCTCTATATCTTGGTTATTGTTAATAATGCTGCAATGAACATAGAGGTGCATATATCTTTTCGAAATAGTGTTTTGGATTTCTTTGGATAGATACCCAGAAGTAGAATCACTGGATCATAAAGTATTCTATTTTTAATTTTTTGAGGAATCTCCACACTGCTTTCCATAGTACCAATTTACTATCCCAACAGTACACAAGAGTTCCCTTTTCTCCACATCCTCGCCAACACTTGTTGCTCATTGATTTATTGATGGTAGCTATTCTGACAGGCGTGAGATGGTATCTCATTGTGGTTTTAATTTGCATTCCTTTGATGATTAGTGACGTTGAGCATCTTTTCACATGTCTATTGGTCATCTGCATGTCCTCTTTGGGGAAATGCCTGTTCAGGTCTTCTGCCAATTTTTTATTTGGATTGGTTAATTTGTCTGGTGTTAAGTTGTATAAGTTCTTTATAAATTTTGGATATTCACCCCTTATCAGATGTATCATTGGCAAGTACAAAATTAAATGAAAAATGGTGGAATAGTTTTTAATTTAAAAAACTTAAAAATAGTCTTTCAAATATATAAAAAAGTTTCCTTTCTACATCATCTCTTTCTGCCCAGGATAAAAGTCTGAGTCAGTTTGTAAGTTTGCTTACTGTCTTTCTGTCCCTGCCATTAGACACAGAATCCAGAACCCAGGGCCAGATATATAGTAATTCAACTGACCAAAAGCAGATTTTGTGTCGGCATCAGATGTCAAGAACTACTTGCTCTTTTAGCTTTTTTTTTTTTCTTTTTAGTATCAAGATCATAGGTCCAACTGATGACATAAAATTCAACTGGAAATGATTTGGTTATTACAGGAATCTATTGGTGGTGCTGCAAAACCCTGAGTTTTCTTCCCTCACTGTTTCCTAAATCATTTATCCATTCATTTCTGTTCTTTTTCCTCCCTACATGTGACAGACGGGGATACCCTATGCTAACTATACTAATGAGCACAGCACACATCCCCCCATGTGATCATTAAACCTTGACTATGTGTAAAACCAGTGTGCTTCAAATAATTTTTTAGCTCACTGTGTATTTCAGATTCATATTTTAAGGATCTGAAATGTGGCTGTCCTATGTATATTTT
Source organism: Pteropus alecto (assembly GCF_000325575.1). Taxonomy (NCBI): domain Eukaryota; kingdom Metazoa; phylum Chordata; class Mammalia; order Chiroptera; family Pteropodidae; genus Pteropus; species Pteropus alecto. The sequence goes on along the minus strand of NW_006442107.1, from coordinate 30,825,204 downwards.
TCACAAGAGGAATGTATCAGTAATTTCCAGATTATATTGGATGAATGCAATTTTACAATGAATAAAGGCCCAAGAGCTGGCAATGTTTCCATGATTTAACAAAGAAAAATCCTCTCCCTTCAGAATGAAAAAAAATAATAATAAATTAAAAAAAAAAAACAGTAGTTCTTAACTATTTCCAGATAAGGATGATTTCTAACAATTTCCCATTGTTTCCCTCTCCTTTTGAAATCTGGCACCTCAGGACTGCAGTGATAACACCGCTGGTGACCATTGTGATGTGTGTGCCCCCGGGTACTATGGGAAGGTGACTGGCTCAGCCAACGACTGCTTTCTGTGCACCTGTCCTCACAGCCGCCCTGCCAGGTGAGCTTGCGCAGGTGTGCTGACATGTTTGTACCACTGAAGCTAGGGCTGATTCAATTTTCAGCCTCATTTTCCATGGTCTGTATGTGGTCTATTTTAATTAATATTCTCCATGTGTTGAGAAAGTCTCATTTTAAGAAAAAGCGTTCAATTCTCACAAGCATTTGAAGAGAATCTTTTCAAAAGCAAAGTATCTGTGTTGATATTGGGGTTTTAGAATGGAAATAATTAAAGGACTTTCGAAGACTAATTTTTGCCTCCAACCTATGTATGCAGTGTACTTAGAGATTAATTGTATTAATATTATGAATAATGATACAAAAATTTAGTTCCTGTTTAATGTAAGGGAATGGGGTTGGAGTTTGTGCATGCTGATGACTGAAGAGCAGG